>NW_027070138.1:338316-363443 GCF_002906115.3 Quercus suber
TCTAGTAGCGTGCCTTCTTAAGATATTTTGTCCGTCTACCTTTGTTCATGGACATGCATCCATCTTTCTTCTTTTTTTCTTTTTTCTTTTTTTTTTTTACTGTTTTTTTGGTGGCCATCTACTTTTGTGCATCCGTCCACTTTTTTTTTTTTTTGGTGGCCGTCTACTTTTGTGCATCCATCCACTCTTTTTTTTGTCCATCTTTGTTCATGGACATCCGTCCAACTTTTTTTTTTTTTTTTTTTTTTTTTGTTCGTGCACTTTGGTCATAGGCTTCATTTTTTGTTCGTCCACTTTCTTCATGGACTTCATTTTTTGGTCCGTCTAGGACTTCTTCATTTTTTTGTACCACTGACCACCTCTTGCCATCGAAAAATCACTCGAATCATAAGGAGCAGTCTGGGTCCAGCAGTTGGATCAGTTTGAACAAGTCCTTGGACAGTCCTATATAGAATTCATATGTTAAAGGGACTGTTTTTGGGCCCAACATATCCAAGCTTCCCTACCCATACCTCATCAACAAACTTTTATCTATTTTACTGTCTTTCATACAAACTCTGGTTTTCCAGAACAGATTCATGTAACTCACAGTTAATTTGGATTATAATCATGTTATTGGTTACCAAGATATAAAGCTAAAATCAGGTTCAACCCTAGTAATTTTCAATCCTAACTCCATCTTGTCATTGTCTCATTGATGTCTTGTTTTGTCTATGCTGTGAAGTAAACTCGTCTGCAAATGTTTTGGTAAAGAAGCCGAAGCCAACACGAACCAGTACAAGTATATCATGAACAGTGTCTTTTTTTGCATTTTGATGAAGAAAGTACAAACTAGGTCAAAGCTCAAAAACTTATAAATCTAAAGTTGAACCTTAGTTATAGCATTGTGTGCAAATCGTTAGAATTCTAATGAATATTAAAAAGATGTATTGATTTTTATCTTTTAGTTTGATTTAGTGTTTAATGAATACTCGATAACTGTGCATACTTGGCATAATGGTCACTTCGCAAGTATAAATTCGTGTGAGATAAGAACTAAGGAGTTAAAGTTCAAATCCTTAGGAAAAAGCGTATATAAACAAACTAGAATATAATTTTTATCTAATCTCAAAGAAAAAAAAAATCTATTTAGTCAATCATTATCAAGATTTAGTACCTAGTTAATTTAGTTTTATTGTTCCAATTTTTAAAAATTAAAAACCTGCCAATTTGCCCTTGATCGCGCCAAGCAAGTAGTACTCAAATATTAGTACTTATCCCAAAACCAAGAAAATAAATGTGTGAGATTGAAACTCTGACAGCAATAAATAAAACCAATTCTCTTTATAGTTACCAAGATAATTGTTCGTCTAATAATAACATAAAATAAATATAACCAAATCTCTTCTTTTTTTTTTTGGCTGAATAAATAAAACCAAATCTCAGAACCATGTGAATTGTAATGTCCAATAGCTTTTCTATCCAGTACTGGTGCATTCAGGAGCTAGCTAGAAGTTGTCACTAGTAAGGTAAGTTGGAATTTTTTAACCTCAGATCTGTATGAACATGTGACACTGATCAGGTTTCATCAGAGTATTCCAACTTTATATATCTATGATTTGGTACTCCCATCTGTAACAGAGTTAAATACTAGAGGGAAATAAATGGCTACTTCGAGATGGCCATGCAACCTAGCTCATATATATATATATATATATATTGAGTTTCAACAAGATTTTTTCTGTTTCATAATTTTTTTTCTCTCAAAAATGCATCACGTCAAATTTTATGATTTGTTAATATGACAGATTGTAATTAATGTAATATCACTTTTATATTAAATTATCACTAGCTAACATAATTTTTATACTTATTAAAATCCGTTACCTTAACAATTGTAAATAATATTGTGAAATTTGTTATAGTATTTATTTCTTTGATCTTATACCACTCCTTTGGCATTCAGGCATGATTCAATTAATCTTACCTAATCTTGGCAATCTACACATAAAGTATCACCTATAGATAAAGTATCCATAAAAATAAAAAATAAAATAAAATAAAAACTATTTCCTACTGATACCCAGAACTTTCGCTTACACGTGACATGCATGCATGATCCAAGAGTTGTGTCCAAGAGTTGTGGAGTCAAGGAAAACTTTATAATATAATTTAGCAGTAAAATAAATTGTAGTGGGACGTAATTAATTTTCATCTGATTGCCACATGAAGCCTTGCATAAAAGAGACTAAAAAAATTTAGGATTCAAAATTGGCTTGACGATAGTGGTATATATTTATGGATTACTATATATATACGTACGTACGTTCATTTCTTAAATTTCTTTCCGTATCTTTTCTTTTATTGGTTATATAATGTAAACTTACAAATGAAAAGATCAAGCGGAATCAAGAGTGCCAAAATCGATACATAATATAAATTATATTACACTATTTCCTAATCATCGTGTGCATGTGTTAATAAGTTATTATGTCTCCAATGTAATGCAAAATGATGCTACATTAATTATATCTCTTCCAAGATCCAAAACAATAACAAAATAATTTTATGAAAAAAAAAATCTTGGATGGCATGTTCCTTTTATTATATGCAATGACTAATTCTTGATGGCTCACATAATATTTCTTCGTTGAGTTATTAATTATTGTCTCAAATTTTTATTTTGGCCTAATTTGAATTTTATTAGTGTAAAAGGAAAGTTTACTTTATTTTCTATTAAACAACTAATACTTATCGTCTATGAAAAAAAATGTATTTCTTATACGCTAAAAAATGTATTGAATGACGTCCATAAAAAATAGAAACTAAAATCTTAAAAATAAATAATACTACAAAAGGTTAGAGGCTAAAATCTTATAAATAGACAATATTACAAAGGGTTTGGTGATTGTGATCCAAATGTTCTTACATGGGAAAAGAGTTTGAATTAATTTGAAGAAGTTTTAGGGTCCGTTTGGTTGGAGGAGTGGAAAAGTGAAAGGATAGAAAATTGGTGAAATGATGGAAAAGTGGAAGGATAGAAAAGATTTAGTTTTTTCTCGTATATGTTTGGTTGGAGGGGTGGAAAAGTGGGAGGATGAAAAACTCTTTTGTTTGGTTAAAGAGAAAAGTGAGAAGATAGAAAATGTAGTTTATATAAATTAACTTTTATGCCCTCGTTACATAATATGTAAAAAAAAAAAAGTTATTTGTACTCATTAAATAATATAAAAATTAACACATTATACATACAAATTTATATTATTTTTCTTTATTACCAAACAACACCCACTTCTTTGTAATCACTAAATAAGAAAATTATACTGTAGGGTTAGGATTTGTGGCCCAAGTCCAAAACAATGAATTTGTAGAGAGTGGTTAAAAGAGCTAGGTTGATTATGAAATCAACAACAATTAATCACAACCCTTAAGCACAAACCAACATGAATTTACACGTAAAGAATGGGTGTCCAAAGAGGTATATTATGGATTATGTGGTGAATACAGATCTTAGGGTTACAATAAAGCTCTTTCTCTTTTCTTTTTTCTTCTTCCTCAGGAGTTTCTTTCCTTTATATAACCTCCATTCTCCTCATCTCCATCGTCCACTTGTACCTCATTCGTGAGTCTACTTGAGTATATGTCATGTCAAGCATCTCCTTTAGCTCTGTGTGAGTGGCAGTAGGTGAGGATACACTGTTCAGGGGTCTTCTCCACATAAATGCGGACAAAAAAATTGCTGCAGAGCATTAAATACGGTGGTAGCAACTTTCTCTTTAGATATTTCTTTATCCTTATCATCTCCAAGTATACTCAGAGCTTATCTTGATCAAGAGGAGTCCTCGGAAGATCATTTTGACCTTTTATACGTTTAATTAATCCATACTATTCGCGTCAGAGGAGTATAACCTCTTCGAACAGAAGGCGACCTCTTCGGATTGTAATCACTTTTCTTTCTGGGGGTCCCTCTTCCAGATGGGCCTTGCCCTTACCTCTCCTTCTCTTCGGACGCACAGTAATCCTCACATGGGGTTCTAGGCCCACTATGTTAGATTGGGTATTTTTCCCCCTACATATACTTTATTTCAATGAAGAAACACCTTAAAATCCGAATCTCATTTTCTTATATTTAACCATTTATTTGCATTAGGAACATATTTTTTTTTTCATTCCACAACTGTTCTAGTTCTTAATTAAAATAAAAATAAAAATAAAAACTTGTTGGAGCTCAATAAAAAATAGTATACAATAAAACTAAAAATAAAATGAAAGGCCAGTGGATCTCACAACCTCACCTGTATTATTTTCACTATAATTCCTTATCCTTCTCTCTCATGAAATCATCTCTCATGTTCTTCTCCCTTATCTCTTTTTCTTTGTGACTTTCCTCTCATACTTTTACTTTCACATTTCTTACTTGCATGTCAACTAATCTTAGATGCATTTCCCCCAAAAAAAAAAAAAAAAAAAAAAAAAAAAAAAAAAAACACATGATCTCAGGTGCCCACTGCAGTCCCAGGTATTTTCATTTTCTTCTCTCTTTTTTATTTTATTAAATTTATGAAAAGACATTTTCATTTTCAACTGATGATGCTTCAATCAAGTATTTTTTTTATAATTATTTTCTATGTTGAATAATAGTGAGATGAAGTTATTGTTGAGAGAAGAAAGGAAACTCGGCAAAATTTTTTGAGATAAACGCAAGTGGCTAAGAGAAGAAGGGTAAAACTGGTCATTTGCTGCACAGTCACTTTTCTCCAACATTTTCTCTCCAAATCAGAGAAACTGTTTTTTGGTGGGCCCGGGTGGAAAATGCCTGGGCCCCACCCAAAATTTTCCTCTCCTTCTCTCCTTACCAAACAACACTCACTCCTATTTTCTCTCCATTATTTTCCATTCCCCCTATTCCACCTCCAACCAAACATACCCTTGGAGATATTAATTAGTTGGCCTTTTTCTAGAGAGAGAGAGAACCTTGCACGTTTTGCATGTGAATTATACAAAATGCAACAAGGGAATACACATGGCTTTTCTTAAGTAAGGCTATGATGAGGACGATGTCTCGAAGTTAACAAATATAACTTTTTTTTTTTTCTAAGGCCATAAAATTCGTCATAAGTTAACAAATATAACCTTTTCTAGTACTCTTTCTCATGCACGTAACTTCAATACTAATCTAGGGTTCGTTTGGTATGTGTGTTTAAACAACAGTTTTCATTTTTTTAAAAAAACACGTGTGTGTGAAAAAGTGTGTAAAAATACATGTAATGTTGTTTAGATCCTGTTTGGTAGACTATCCAAACAACATATTTTCAGTTTTTAAACAATATTACACACATTTCCATACACTTTTTTACTCACACATATTTCAAAAAACTACAAACAACATTACTCAAACTCATCTATCAAACGGACCCTAAAAATTGAAAATATGTGTTTAAACACATGTACTAAACGAGCCTTATTTTTGTTCCCCAAAAAAGATTGGTGAGCCACAATGCACAACTCTCTCTAATGTACTATTAAGATAATACGATGAGACCATATGGCTAAGATGAGGTGAACATTTAAAGGAGGTGCTGGGAAGTTCCAGTGACTACAAAAGTGTTTGAAAACACGTATGTGTGAAAAAGTGTATGTAAATACATGTAATGTTGTTTAGGCCCTGTTTGGTAGACTATTTAAACAATATATTTTCAGTTTTTAAACAACATTATACACATTTCCACACTTTTTACTCACACGTATTTCAAAAAATTATAAACAATATTACTCAAACTCATCTACCAAACGGGCCTTAAAAACTGAAAATATGTGTTTAAACACATTTACTAAACGGGCCTTATTTTTGTTCCCCAAAAAAGATTGGTGAGCCACAGTGCACAACTCTCTCTAATGTACTATTAAGGTAATATGATGAGACCATATGGCTAAGATGAGGTGAACATTTAAAGGAGGTGCTGGGAAGTTCCAGTGACTGCAACTTCCTTGCATGCTAATTCATCAAATACATTCACAGACTCATTCAAAAAAATCAAATTCATCACATAGTTCAACAAGTCTGTTCCCACAAAGCCATTACAACATAGACCAAGAACACAAGTAGTTGATGAACTAGTACTCCACCATGATCAACATTCAAAACACAAGCTTTGAGCATGCTGTTGAGAGTACTTGAGAGTGATCAGCGGCAAGGTCACAACTTAGCTTGTGTTTGGATTAGTTTTTCTCTGATTTGTTGATTTTCTGAAAATAGGTAAAAGTATAATAGTACCATTAAAAAGAAATTGAGACTTTAAAAAACTGTACATAAGTAAATAACCTAATAAACTAAAGGAAAAAGTTAATCCAGATTTACATTTAACATCATTTTAAACCACCTAAAACTAAAAGGCATTTTAAGAATTACCAAATTTGAGAAATAGCCTCTGATCATTGTGTTCCAAGACACTCAGGCTTTCGTCAAACACCTACTTGCCAAGTGAGGAACTGAATTAGTAACTAAATTTTAACTACATGGTGACTATTGGCTAAGCTGTAAGACAGTACGAGATAAGGTTTGAGCCTTTGCCAGAGACGGAGCTATTCTTGGACCTGGGGGGGCAGTGGCCCCCCCCAGATTTTCAAAAAAAATTTTTAGTATATATATAATATATTATTTTTACCATTTGTTTCAATAAAATTACACTTTGCCCCCTTAATAATATTATTGATATTTTTAAATGCTAGAGAAAAAATATTAGCCCAACCACAAAAATTAAGCCCAAACAACGCTCCAAAATAAACACAAGCAAAAAAAAAAAAAAAATCAAAGCCGGTTCCAATTAGAGATCTACTCAGCCTAGGAGTAGAAACCCTAACTTACCTTCCACATATAATAAAAGGGAAAAAAGAAGGGATTTCTAAGCCATTCAAAAAAAAAAAAAAAAAAAAAAAAGAAAAGAAGAGGAAAACCCAACTTACGGCTGAACACAGAGGAGAGGAATTCGGCAGAGGGCACAGAGCAACTAAGCAACTAGCGCAGGAAGTCAGCCACAGCCAGTCAGGGACGCTATCACGCTGAGGCCTGGGAGCCTGGAGGCTGGGACGGAGAGACCTAAGAGTAGAGACTCAAAAGACAAAATATACTAGAGAAAGAGTCAAAAGAGGTAAAAATCTGATTCAATACCCATCTTTGTCTTTAGCATTCTTTTATAATTGAAAAAGTTGCATTTGATATTGACAAAGACAACACCACACGGTACAGCCCATTGATGTTTACAATATATTTTTTTTTGTAGTTTTGTCTTTAGCAATAGTGAATGGCTGTGTTGTTTTGTGATTTTTTTTTTTTAAATTTTTGTCTTTAGTGTTTTTGTCTATTAGTTAGTATCTTTTAAAATATTAAATTTGGATAAATAATTAAAGAGATTATTTGTATCTTTAGATTATTTGTATCTTTAAAATTTATTGGTTAGTTGTTGAATGTTTGTGTGCATAATATTTGTCTATTGTGTGTAATGATTGTAGATTATTGACCATATAATAACATAATAATTTCAAATTATATTTTATTTGTAGATTATGAAAAAGTCAACTACCATATTTGATTTTTTTAAAAGAAAAGTTTCAAATGATTTAGAAGCTAATATTAGTGGTGCAACATTGCCAACCACTAATGTTGAGGAAATCCTGATGTCCCAGCCGAGGAAAATCCTGATGTCCCAATTGAGGAAAATCTCGACGTTCCAATTGAGGAAAATCCTGAACCTGTTGAGGAAAATCTTGATGTCCCTATTGAGCAAAATTCTCAAACAAAATTTCAAAAGGTTGATATGAGTTTGTTGCAATTAGAACTTGATCCTGGATTGCGTAGACAAATATATACATATCATGTTGATCAACGAGATGAGATTCGGCGACGTTACATTAAGTTGGGTCCATACCAGCCTCGTTTTAAAAAATTTAAAAAATCTGAGAAGGGTCGAAGCTTTCAAGGTTCTTGGTATGAAGATGATCGCTTTAAGTCATGGCTTGAATATTCTCCTAAAAAAGATGCCGCTTTTTGTCTACCATGCTTTCTCTTTCATAAGCCAACTGGGCATGACGGACAAAATGCATTCACAGTTAACGGATTTAAGAGTTGGAAGAAAGTTAGAAATGGTGAAAGTTGTTCTTTTAGTCTTCATATGGGGAAAGATCTTAACTCCACTCATAGAATTGCCCATAAAGCGTGTCTAGATTTAATGAACCAGTCTCAACACATAGACAGGGTAGTGAGCAATTTCACTTCAGAACAAATTGCAAATAATCGAGTACGATTGAAGGCTTCAATTGATGTTGTTCGACATCTTGCCTTGCAAGCTATTGCTTTTAGAGGTCGAGATGAAAGCTCTACTTCAACCAATCGGGGAAACTTTCTTACGACATTGGATTTAATGGTGGGCTATAATAATAATATTGTTGAAATATATGGCAAAAGCTCCAAAAAATGCCACCTACACATCACCTCAGATTCAAAAAGAAATTCTACATGTTATTTCAACCAAAGTGAAGAAGGCAATTAGGGAAGAAATTGGTGATGCAAAGTTTTGCATATTGGTTGATGAAGCTCGTGATGAGTCCATGAAAGAGCAAATGGCTGTGGTTTTAAGATATGTTGATACAAATGGCTTTGTGCGAGAACGATTTTATGGGATTGTTCATGTTGTTGACACTGCAGCAGTAACCCTTAAAAAGGAGATATATCATTTGTTCTCTAATTATTGCTTAGATATCCAAAACATTTGGGGGCAAGGGTATGATGGTGCAAGCAACATGCGAGGTGAGTGGAATGGATTACAAGCTTTGATTTTGAATGATTGTCCATATGCTTACTACATTCATTGTTTTGCACATCGCTTACAATTGGCATTAGTAGGAGCATCAAAAGCAGTTGTCCCTCTTAATAGATTTTTCACTAAATTGATTTTGTTATCAATAATATTCGTGCTTCATGCAAACGTATTGAGCAATTAAAAATTGCTAGAGCTTCTGACATTGCATATTTGATTGATATTGAAGAGCTTGAGACTGGGAAAGGACTTAATCAAATGGTCACTTTACAGCGACCTGGAGACACTCGTTGGGGTTCGCATTATAAATCGGTTTCTAACTTGATAAAGTTGTTTAGTCCAACATGTGAAGTTCTACTGAAAATTATGGATGAAGGAAATTCTTCACAAAAAGTAGAAGCAGAGTCCGCTTATGAGGTATTAATTTCATTTGAATTTGTCTTCATCTTGCATTTTGTTAATGAAACTATGGGGATCACGGATAAACTTTGTCAAGCTTTGCAAAACCAATCGCAAGACATTTTAAATGCTATGCATTTAGTTTCATCCACTAAAAAACTTATTCAACAATTTAGAGATGAGAAATGGGATGACTTACTAGCTACTGTGATATCATTTTGTAAGGAACGTAGTTTAGATGTCCCTGATATGAATGCTCGTTATGTTGCAAGATTTGGTCGATCTCGTCATCAACAAGAGGACTTTAGAAATGAGCATTATTATAAAGTAGATATTTTTAATGCAGGAATAGATTCTCAATTACAGGAACTAAATCATCGGTTTAGTGAGCATGCCATGGAGTTACTTACGCTTAGCTCAGCTCTAGACCCTCGAGAGGCATATGAATCTTTTCGAGTCAGTGATATTTGTTCATTGGTAGATAATTTTTATCCAATAGACTTCACAGATGATGAAAAGAATGATTTGAAAAAGGAACTTGATCTTTATAAGTATGATGTAGTTCAGCATTCAGGGTTCAAGAATTTGAAAAATATTTCTGAATTGTGCCAATGGATGGTGAGAACTAGAAAATCAGAATATTATCCCTTATTTATAGAGTGGTCAAGCTTGTGCTTACCCTTCCCGTTTCTACTGCAACTACAGAGCGAGCATTTTCAGCTATGAATGTCATCAAAACTGACCTTCGCAACAAAATGGAAGATGAGTTTTTGTTAGATGCTATGATTTATTCATTGAAAGGGACATTGCTGCGACAATTAGTACAGATTCAATCATAGATGATTTGAAGATTTAAAAAGACGGCGAGTTCCATTTTCATAAATAACTGCATTGTAATATCTTAAAAAACAATAATTTTGTGTATTTTTCTTTGTTGATGGTTTATTAAATGAATGTTTATTTGGAGTTTCATTTTTTTTTTTTAATACTTCTGCCCCCCCTAACTCCAAGTCCTGGCTCCGTCCCTGGCCTTTGCTAAGACTTGTTAACGTGGCAATCCCTCTGAATTTACCTTTGATTCTGCACATGTTTTCAAACAAATGTTTATAACTTTANTATCCTTTTTTCAAACAACCGATTTTATGATACAAGGCTCCAAGCATTCAGGATTGGGCCATTTGTGTTCGGAAATTGGAGTAGTGGGCCAATTATAATGAATCCATAAAAGCTAGCCTAACGAGCATTTGGTCAAGACTCACATGTCCAAATGTCCAATTAATTATATCAGTAATTCAATCGAGTTTACGCAACCAAAAAAAAAAAAACTATAAAATTAGGACAGTGCTTGCTTAAATGAGAGTTGAATAAAAGAGCATGATCATTACTCCTTCTGACGATTATCCAGTAAGAGTTTTTCCTTTAAATTTTTAACTAAGAATTTATTTACTAGGCATAAGCATTGGCAAGAATTACTTGATTAACAATTATAAATGATGCTGTGTAGTTGAGAGAGAGAGAGAGAGAGAGAGAGAGAGGGATTATTAAAATCAGATAATGAAAGAAAGAAGATTAAAATTGAAGGGTATATGATATCTAAATTTGAGGAGTTGGCTTGTTCCAATGTTGACAGAATTTGTGCAAGCTGGGTCACACAAATTTTTTAAGTTGAAATTCTAGTAGGGCTAAATTTATAATGCTCTATTGCAACTGCTTCAATAGACATGAAATTTAGGAAGAATGAATTATCAAATAGCTAGGACCCCATTTAGTAGGCATTTTTAGGGGGTTCAATGATATTAGATAAAGTTGTCATCTTACACTAATTCAATTAGTTAACTGAAACATACATGCTTAGGTAATTATCAACCAATAATTCTTGTTGTATGGAAGAATTTTACTAAAACTGTTACAATTTTAAGTTCTTGCAGTCTTGGAAGGTGAAATAGTATTATAGACAATTAAGGCTCCCGCTAATAAAAACTGAGAGAATTAACGACCAAACAAAAAAAAAAAAAAAATCATTTTGCATGAACAGAGGACATAAACTTAAAAGAGTAATATTGGAGATTCTACAATTATGTTTTACAAATTGATACCAATTAGGAAAATTAATTTAGATATTTATTTTTTGGGTGTGTTTGGATACCGCTTATTTGCTGAAAACTGAAAATTTTTTGCTGAAAATACTGTAGCAAAATAATTTTTCAATGTGTGAATAGTGCTATGGGACCCAAAAATGCCTAGAAATCTGTGTTTTGCTGACTTTTGTGGATCTGTGAACAGTACCTATAGGACCACTAAAAAAACGTAGACACACGAATTGGGCAAAGCGTCCAATCCAAACTCAAGCTTTATATAATTAAAGTCTTTATTAATCACATTCATTGTGTAATAAAATTTGAAGTAGTTTTAGCATTTTCCTACTCAAAATAAAAACCAAATATGAAAGTATTCTCAAGCAACAAATCTATATTACCATAACTTTTGAGTGAAATTTGTGGTGTGCATTAGAACTCATTCCCTCTCTTGTGTGTAAAAAAAAAAAAAGAGGCAGCAAATCTATAATAGGAAAAAATTGCAAACATGAATTTTAAAATACCTTCATCACCTTTACATTTTTCAATTCACCAGTCTGACTCATGTACTATCTTCACTGTCATATACCCAGCCAGGAATACGCAAAACCTGGAAAAAGGAAGAAATCAAGAAAAGGGTTCATTATTTGAACTTTAGAATTTTCATTAAATATTAAAACCTATAAGTTGAAAAAAACACTAACAAGATAACCGGAAACAAATTAATTGGTCTAAACAGCTTTATTAGATAAAATGAACCCTTTACATGAGAAATCAGGACTTGCAATTAATTAGTAATCAGGACTTGAGAAAGATGGTGACTTACAAAAAAAATCAGAGGAAAAGATTATTAGCCTTGCATAGATTTATCAAGGCCACCACTTTCATTGGGATTCCTCACAATCTGAGTCATGTTGTGTGCTTAAATTCCCAATCCAATTGCCTAAATGGGGCATGAGTCTTTCAATTATATTAGGGTGTCGTGTCCTCTTTGGTTGAGGTATGTCACTAGAGCTACCTTCTCCACTAGGACGAAGCCCATCATACTCATCAGATTCATCACGGTTTCGCTTAATTTTGGTATCTTTTATTGAATCATCAAAATCATCCTCCTCAGGAGTGATGCTAACGTTGCTGGACCCAACCGCACTTTGGTTCATATTTTCAATGTCGTGCTTATATACCAAACATGCCCCACATTTTTTAAGCACCAAGCCTGGTGGACCTTCGGTTCTAAATTTAATCTCAATTGGAATAGAACCATTTTCATCATTTTGACTCAATTTTTCCTTGCTTGGATTGAAGAATCGAGGGGAATATCTCAGCCAAAGGTGATGTGATCCAATCTTCCCAAATTCTTCTGGGAAACCATTGGAAATGCTATGAAAATAATCAGATCCCTTAACCTTCAAGTAACAGACAAGCCTACGTTCGCTTCTAGAAAGTTGGTCAAATGGGTGAAGTTCCTGGACCACAAAAACAGCACACACAATAATTCCAATGTATTCATCAAGTAAAGCCGAAGGCAACTGCAAATCCACTGAAGCCCCAACACTTTGATGACTAAACCATTTTGGAATTTCACTTCCTAGAAGAATGAAACTATATTCCCAAAAATCTTCATTACACTGCATTTGCATCTGAAACTGGATGTAATTTCTTACCATTTGTTTGAACATTTCGCTACAGCCTTGATTCTCAACCAATTTGAAGCAATTGAGAAGAGAAAATCTTGGTTTAAAAGAGCATTCTTGTCTCAATGGTAATGTTTCCAGTGAGGTACAACCATCTGCCTGAATAAAATCAATATTTGATGGAAGCTCCGGCAAAGATTGAAGCCTGATACAATTACCCAAAAGAAGATAGTACAAGTTAGATAGTTGAATGATACTTTCAGGAAGGCTAACAAAATTATTTCCTCTTAGATTTAACCCTTTTAAAAAGGATAAGCAGACAAGAGCATCGGGAATTGTCCAAAGATTGCAATAACTCAAGTTCAGATTGGTCAAAGACCTTAAGCCTGAAAAAGAACGCACCAACATGCCTATAGGATTTGGACTTGCTCTGCGCATTAAAGGAAAACTAAGGAGCTTATTTGATGATTTAGATGATAAGCCTTCACATCCAGAGAGAGAGAGAATCTCAAGATTTCTTGAGGGAAATGTGGGGAAGGACCATTCTCTTATGGCACTTCCACTTAGATCCAATTTGACAAGGCCAGTTAAATGCTCCACTGATGATGGTAACTCTTTTATAGCAGTCCCATCCAAATATAGGTGTGACAATCGTGACATATTTCCTACAATCTCTGGGAATTTCTTCAATCTTGAACAACCAGAAAGAATAAAGACTTCAAGGGATTCCAAGCTAATCTTGGATGGAAGGCTTTCAAGAGATTTACAACCGCTTAGATCCAATTGAAGAAGTTGTTTGAGACCTCCAAGGGATGTGTGAATCTTAGATAATCTTGTACAACATTGAAGAATCAAATGCTGAAGATTTGGGACTCCACTAAAGTCTGGGGTCTCAATTAAGTTCCGAGAGTCACGGAGGTCTATGAGTTTTAACCTCTTTGCACTCTGTTATAAAACAAGAATTATTCAAATTGGGAAAATTAAACCCTTACAAACATATATTTATTATTTAAGAAAATTATTTTGCATTGGTGAAAATCTTACTTTGATTCCTTTCCATAGATGTTTGATGAGGCTGCAAGGCATATTGAGTTCAACAAGTTTGTCTGGCTTGAAACTTGTTGGCATGGATTTTAAAGGATATCCATCCCAGTGAATAAAACACAATTCACTGGAAAAATCATGAAGGCCTTGAGGAAGATCCACATTACTTATTTTAAGCAATCTCAAGTTGTTCATATTTGAGAATGATTTAACATTCAAGTGTTGCACTTTCTCGGGAGTTGAGTCGAGGAATATTCCTTTAAGAAATGTTGTTCCCTGGTAAATCAAAACAAAAGTTAATAGTAGTATAGTCCTAGACATTAACAAAAACTTAATCATTTGAATTGCATGAATATATACAATAAGAAATTGTGTAGTTTACTTGACGAATAATACTTCAACTGGTAACCAAAAACAAATTCAGTAGCACTGGACTAGACATTATACATATAAGGAAGCTTAAAATTGTGTATAGTTAGCTTACCTCACTATATTTCAGCACGCGAAAAATATCCTCACCAAGCCACAATCTACTTCGTTGGCTAGGATTTTCAGGGGATTCACGACGAACAATTTCCCTTCCAAGCTCTTGTAGTAAATCATGCATTTGCAATTTTTTTCCCCACGAGGTGGTTATAAGAGATTTTTCCTTAAGAACGTCTATATCAATGATTGGCTGGTCATAGAGAGTTTGTAGTATATTTACTACATAGTCTTCACAATTTCTATTGAAGAAACAAGCAATATCTAAAAATATGTTTTTCTCTCTTTCTTTTAGACCATCATAACTTATTTGAAGTACATCTAAAATTTCTCTTTCAGGACTTTCTTTAAGCCTATTAATGGCACCTTTCCATCCATCTATACTCCTGTGAAACAAAAAGGAGCCCAAAACTTTGAGAGCTAAAGGAAGGCCACTAGCATAAGAAATCATCTCTTGAGACAACTCCACATAACCTTCTAAAGGAGAGTCCTTCTTAAAGGCTTTCATACTAAAGAGTTGAAGAGCTTCATCATTATTCAATTTCTTAGCCTCATATATTTCAGCTTCAGACACTTTATGTTGGATCAATAGATGTTGATTTCTAGTTGTAATAATGATTCTACTCCCTTGACCAAACCAATCTTGCTCGCCCACTAATGCTTCTAATTGTTCATAGTGATCCACATCATCAAGAATGATGAGAACCTTTTTACAACACAATCTCCTCTTAATCACATTGATTCCCCATTGAATATTTCTTATATAAATATTGCTTTCAATCAAGATATCAGAGAGAATTTGTTTTTGTAAAGGAACTAGCAAACTATCTCCACTTTTCCCTCTTATATTGGCAATAAAGCAACTACCTTCAAATTTACAATTAATTCTGTCATAAATGACTCGTGCTAGGGTTGTCTTACCCATTCCACCCATTCCCCAAATTCCTATATAGCGAACATCGTTCAACCCTAATTGTAAATATGAATTCATCATGTTATCCACACGAGGTTTTATTCCAACGAGATCCTTGTGAACACTTGAGTATATAAAATTCAAATCACTAAATATTTTTCCAACAAGTTCTTCAATGACTCTTGATTCATGCCTGTATATAAAATAGAACAATAATTTTGTGGAGTTAGCACAAGCTATAAAGAGATGAAAGGTTTTGAAAATGTAATATGTTGACATTCATTTACTATTTCCTTTTAATTAAAAAAAAAAATGGAACTCTAAGTTCCATGATAAGAAAAAATATATATAATATATACACCAAATAAAATCTGTACTATAGATTGAGCTTCTGGCCTAACCGTTTGCCCATTTAATTTTATCTTTGCTTATGAAGTTGTATTGGAGAAAATATAAACCAATGTCAGTGGGGTGGAAAAACAAAACAGAGCACAAAACAGGGAAAGACCGAAAGAGACAGTCATCCTGGGTTACAAGACGATCTGCTTAGTGGTCATGGTTAGGATTGGATTCAAACTTCAAAGTACAAACAATCTTTTAAATCTGAAATTTACATCATTCACAAATTTCGGTAGACGGTAATTCGGCCCAACAAATTACTATCAGGGCTTAAGCCATGGTTGTTTTGGGCCTTTAGGTTGATGATCTTGTTTGAATTAAATGAAGAATAGGTAGGGATTTTGTGATTAAAACTCATCACATTAAATTATTCAATTTTAAAGCTAGTGATAGACTAGTAGAAGACATCGTTTATTTTTAGGATTTACATGATCCAATCAAAGGGTTATAGTGCGAGGTGAAATAATATGTTTAATTAGGAGTGTACATGATTCAAGTTTTTTTTTTTTTTTTTTTTGAAGAGTGTACATGATTCAAGTTGTGTTAGGTTTTGGATATTGTTAAGCCAAAGGTGGCCTCCTTCGGGTCGTAAAATCTCCAACCCAACCTAACTCATAGGGATTATGCCTAATAAAATATTTGGATTTTCTTTCAATTATTTAAGCATATTACATAATTGGGCTTAATATTCTAATTTAATGGGAAAGAAAAAGTATCACAATAGTGAAATATATGTATGTACACATATATGCTTAACATAATTGGGTTGGATTACTCAGTTGAAATTTTTTTCCCAATACAAATCTGATCTAAACTAAGTTAAATACATTATTCCTATCGTGTATTTTGTTTTAGATGAAAATATATATATATATTATTCCAAAAGAAATTCTTACTTGTCCCGTAAATCCCATCCAGCAATACTAGCAACTTGTGTCAAAGCATCTCTCCATGTGTACACATCCCTCATGTCATCTTTGAAATGCTCTTCATATTTAACAAATGCATCTGCAAAAGTCTCCCTTTGATGCCGCACATCACTAGGATCCACATAGTGGAAAACAGGAACTACTATCAGTCCAGTCTTTTTTATGCACTCAACAATTTTTGCAAGTTCCATCAAGCACCAACTCGATGATGCATAGTCTTTTGAGAGAATGACGATAGCAAATCTTGATTCTTCTATTGCTTTCAAGAGCTCTGGGGCAATGAATGTTCCTCGCTTGAGTTTCTCATCATCCCTATATGTGAATATGCCTTTTTGTTTCAAAGCAGTATATAAATTGTCTGTAAAATTTTTGCGGGTGTCACCTCTAAAGCTAAGAAAGACGTCGTACGTCCATCCAAGCATAGAAGAAGATGGAAAAGATGAGGAGGTGTTTTCTGTGCCTATTAAAGCCATTCGAACTGTAATCTAAATTCTTTAATGGATATGTATCAAAAGAATTGATGTGGGATTTTAAGAAGTGGAAAAGAACTGAAGGACAGTGACTGAAATGAAGGAGATGGATGTGCTTGAGTTTTATAGATTTAGGAAATTAGAGCAGTGACTGAAATGCTCAAAAAGCCTATAGAACTTAATAAGTTAATTATGCCGGATTCAGTTTCTATTGAGTCATTTTAAATAGAATGGGCGTTGGAGTGGGTGTAAGTGAGGGAAGGACAGACATTCAAGCCATCGATCTGCTTGCAATCAGGTCAACAATTCATTTTTTTTAATACAGAGTAGGTGTGTGCAAATAACCCTCCCCCAGTCCCTCTCTTCCAGGTATCAAACAACGAAAAACAATCATATTGGACAACATTGGTTATTAAATGTGTGAAAAATTATTTTTTTATATTTACTGTTCATGTACACTTTATATTATTGACTAAACAAATGTAGATAACATTGTACATATATATCTGGACACGCTAAAGAATAGAAATCTTAGTTTTAAACAACAATGCTACACCTACTTGCATAAAAAAAATTTTGGTTGAAGATTGTGATTAGTTTAATATCACTTTCACATGATACCATAATTAACATTATCTTTTTTATGCATAAATTACAGTTTATCATCTTAGATGTTGTGAAATTTGTTATGATTTCAAACTTAATATTATTTAAATAGATGCGTGCATGAGTGTACAAGTGTCCCATATTAGGATACTCTTCATGTAAAATGGATTTCGTGGTTCATATTACAAATATAAAGGTTTGCCCCATGCCAATGGTGTACACCGTTTGAATTCAAGAAATAAAATATTAACCGTGAAATACATTCTTTCCATTCCAAGTGAAATAGAGAGGATCATGTTCCCCTCTCCATCTTCCAGGTATCTTCCTAGCAAAACAACTTCTTAAAGTTATTGAACTATATTGGTTGTTTATAAGATGTATGCATGAAAGTCTGTGAGAGAGAGAGAGAGAGTGATAGGGATTGGAGGGCTACATGTCAAAAACTCTTTTTCTAATAAGTGTGCGAAAGAGAGAGAAAGCATATCTTATTCCAAATCTCTTTGTATTTATCCTTGCTCTTTTATGATTCAATGTAACGTCTAGTTGATCTGTATTTCTGTACTGACTGTACAGTTAGGAGCAAAAAAGAATGAAAATTTTAAGCATATATACTTATTTGAAAAGGAATGAAACATTTCTCAAAAAGGAAGAAAGTTTATCAAATCCAATCATATGGTGATTCAAATATACAATCAATTTTAGCTTTGTATCTCCTTTCTTGCTGGGATTTTTTGTTCATCAACAAAATATGGACGTTTTTTTGTCCATAAGACAAGCCTCTTCCCATCTCCTTTCTTCCTCTTTGAGTTTTTTGTCCCGACGTTGGAAATGGGCTATGCTTCTCCACGTCTTTTTCTCAATAAATCATATTTATTCATAAAAGAATATATGGTGATGAGCTCAGCGCTGCAGCATTGACATTGATGCTGACCCAGGTTTTCACTTTTATCCTCAATTATTAAAAAAAGAAAAAGAAAAAAAGAAGTCTATTTTGTGTTTGGGCTGTGAAGAATTGAGTTCATTTTTGGGTTTTTAGGGATTTATGTACGAATGGATTAATTTAAAGTTTGGTTCTTTTTCTTTTTATTAAAGTATACCTTTTTGCACTTAAAATTTGGGGTTGTTTTTATTTTTCCCTTAAGTTTCAAAATTTTCATTTTGATCCTTCAACGTTTTATAATATTTTTATATTGGTTTGCCTTCATTTCTGTTAATAATTCGATAGTTAAGTGCTCTTCTTATTTAACTATTTCATAAAAATACTAGCTCTAAAACGCTATATAAGGCAAGAATTTTATTGTATTAGGCGCAAAAGGCATTAGTTATATAGAGGTAGACTGCAAGACCAATATGAAAATACCAATATGCTTTAGAAGGCAATTGTTATCAATTTTTTTTTTTTCCTTCTAAAAAAAATTAAAATTTTGAAACGTAAAGATCCAAAATAAAAACAACTCAAAACTTTAAGTACAAAAAATTTACTTCAGTCTTTTTTTTTGGGGGGAGGGGGAGGAGTAATGCAATATAGTTCTGTAATTGTGAAAGTGGGTTACGCTTCAATATAAACAAACTACTATTACTTGTTATGTTAATGGTGGTTCCTTGTGTTGATAGCTATTTTAGTAATTCCATTTTCTTGCAATAGTTTATTACGAGTTATGCTAGGAATATTACAAATCTCATCACATAAGCCTTACTAATTAATGTGTCACCAATCGCATAAATGTAACTCAAACATTTATTCACTATGTTCTTAAGTGACACTAATCACATTTATTGTCATGCCAATTTATAAGCTTTTTTTTATAGGAGTAATGTTATGGGCACAAACTATTTTACAACATTTTTACAAAATGTTGATGTGGCCAATCTTTTATTGGTTTTCATCTAAACCCACCATTAATATTACTTTTTCATTTATCAATAATCAATCACCACATCAGCAGTTTGTAAAGTTTTTTGTAAAATAGTTTGTATCTCTAACATTATTCTTTTTATAGTAAAAATGATAGTAACTTTGGCATTTTCCTGAATTTTAACCCATTGATTAAGAATTATTGAGATAAGGGATTTTTTTTTTCTGTTAATTTTATATATATATACACACACACAAACTCATCTTGTTCATATTTCATTCACATTAAATTGAGTGGAAAAAAAGTTGTATTTAATTCATCATTGTGTCATTGATACTTGTTGTGTTGTAAGTCTTTCATAGTAAAAATGCTAGTAACTTAAGAACTTTTAAATTTTTTTGGTAATTATAAATTGTATTATTGTCACCATTACCAACAATAGTAGGTGGAACTTCTTTAACCACCTGAAATTCAAAGATGCTTCAAGTTCAAGCATTGCGACAATGTTAAGCTTATCTGTCTCTCTCTCTTAAAAAAAAAATTTGTTTTGAATCATGTAGTTAATATTCCTCTTCGTGATTATCAATTTGCTATCACCAAGAAAGCATTATTTTCATATACATTGGTAGCATTGCCGATGGGGCTTGGGAAGGCGGCTTATTGCTGCAGTCGTCTGTTGATGATGCAAAAAGAAAGCACCATATATTTAATCCATATGATAACTTTTGATGAATTTTAAATAGTTTTTCATAAAACTAATAATTAGTAAACTTCTTAGTGAGAAGCTAATTTTTAGAAACTTGCCATCTGATACCTTCAAAAGAAGCAAACTTTCCTAGTTCTATTTGTTGAATGAATTGACCGAAATGGACTAACGTGGAATGAATAAACGGAAGTGGACCAAATGGACCAAAGTAGACCTAAATGGACATAGGACCTAAGTTGACCAAATAAGACCAAATAGAACTAAAGAGAACAAAATGAACCAAATTGGAATGAAGTGGACAGCATGGACGGAGTAGACCAAAGTGTGGACTAAATAGACCGAAGTGGACTGAATAAGATCAAGTGGACTGAATAGGACTGAATATGACCAAAGTGGACATAATGGACCTAATAGAACTGAAGTGGACCGAGTAAGACCGGATATACCGATTTAGGACCGCAAAGGACTGAAGTGCACATAATGGACCGAAAAGGACCAAAGCGGATCGAATAATACCAGTTTGAACAGATCAGGACCAAATTGGACAGAATTAGACCGGATGGACCGAATAGGACCTAAGTGCACATAATGGACCGAATAGGACCAAATGGGACCGAATAAGACCTGTTAGAAGAGAATAGGACCAAATTGGACCGAATAAGACCGAATAGAACAGAATAGGACCAAATTGGACTGAATAGGACCAAAATGGACCGAACAAGACCTAAGTGGATCAAATGGGACCGAATTGGACAGAATGGATCGAATATGACCAAATTGGACCGAATAGAACCGAGGTGGACCGAATTGGACTGAAGTGGATTGAAATGGACCAAACATGATCTTTAAAAAGAAAAAGATAAAAAAAAGACATGGGAGTATTGAAGCCATATTTGTTTAACAATATATAAATGTGTGTGCATATTTTATCTGTTATCATGATAGGTTGTCTGGAGGTTGCGAATTGGATATGCCTTTCCTCAAATATTTCTCAATAAATTATATTTATTTACAAAAAAAAAAAAAGTTTTAGAACAAAACTTAGATGTCATCATTTAGGTTTCCCAATTGAATTAAATCGTAGTATTATATTAACTAATGCTACGAAAATAATGTTATCTTCTCTAAGGAAAATCAAATTTAATACTAAATTGTGATTTATATACTTAAATTTTGAGGTGATTTTGATTTTGTTCCCTAAAATTTTAGAATTTGTATTTATTTTCATTAATGAGATAGTCATTTAGTACTAGAAAAGTTTGCAATCTTTAGAAACGGTCCATAATTTTAAGGGTGTAAATTGAAGGAGTTCAATTTGGCTTTACTCGCTAAACAGGGTTGGAGACTTCAAACACAGCATGAGTCTTTGGTATATCGGGTATACAAGGCGAAATATTTCCCAAACACTGACTTTATTCATGCATCACTTGGCACAAATCCATCATACACCTGGTGAAGTTTAATGGCAGCACAACATCCGGTGAAAAAGGGGATTCAGTGGTCAGTAGGCAATGGTGAATCTATTCGGGTGTGGGGGGATAAATGGCTCCCATCTCCTTCCACTTTCAGAGTCACTTCTCCAAGACTATTCCTACACGATGAGACTCGGGTTAGTGAGCTTATCTCACAAGATTCGGCAACTTGGAGAACAGTGATAATTGATGCCATTTTTCTGCCTCATGAAGCAGATTTGATTAAAAGCATTCCTCTTAGTTTACGTCGGCCTGAAGACAAGCTAGTGTGGGCTGGCACTTTTAATGGTTTATTTAGTGTCCGTAGTGCATACAGGTTGGCAGTGGAGGAGTCTCGGCCAAGCAATATAGGAACCAGCTCGGATTCCAGCAGAAAACGCAGGTTTTGGAAGCTTCTTTGGAGTTTACAGGTACCTCACAAAGTACACCATTTTGCATGGAGAGCTTGTCGAGGTATTTTGCCTACAAAGGAAAATCTATTGCAGAGAAGGATGCAGGTGGATGGCTGTAGTGATGAGTGCGGAGAGGACGTTGAATCATCGGGTCACCTCTTTTGGTCATGTCAACGTGCAAGGGATGTATGGCAATGCACAAAGCTCAAGCTCAAGTTTGATCGGACCCAAGTAAATTCCTTTTTTGACCTGTTATGGCTTTTGTTGATGTCAGATTCTTATGATGAAGGGGATGCGAAGCTAGCAGTAACTCTGGCATGGGCGATATGGTTCAATCGCAACGAGGTTCGGCATGGTGGAAATAGAAAGAGTGGCCTGGCATTGGTTCAGTGGACTAGACAGTACCTACAAGAGTATCATGAAGCAACTCGGGTGAACGATACACCAGTGGTACCTTAAGTGGTTGGGTGGTCCCCTCCGTCAAGGTCAAGATACAAAATCAATGTAGACGGTGCAGATTTCTCAGCTCTAAAATCCGCTGGTGTGGGAGTGTTGATTAGAGACTTCGAGGGTCAGGTAATAGCGGCTTTGAGTAAGAAAATCAATGCTTCTTTGGGTGCTTTGGAACTTGGAAGTGGAAGCCAAGGTGTTTGAAGCGGGCTTGGAGTTCGCTAGGGACATTGACGTTCACGATGTTATTCTTGAGGGTGACTCTTTGGTGCTCTACAATGCTCTTGAACCACCTTCCACGATAGCTGTTGTAGTCAGGGGAGTGTTAATGTCTTATGAGTCTGTAGGTAGGGTTGATTTTTCTCGTGTCAAGGGGAAGGTAATAGACTTGCATATTTGTTAGCAAAACATGCGTTAGGTATTATGGACTATTTGACTTGGATAGAAGAGAATTCTTACTTCTTAGGGTTCGTTTAGATACAGCTAAAAACCGAAAACTAAAACTGAAAATTAATAAACACTATAGCAAAATAATTTTTAAATGTATAAATAGTATCGTGAGACCTATTTTTAATGAAAAAGTTGTTAAAAAGTGAAATTTGTATGTCCGTAAACAATGCGCAGTATGCACTGTTCACGAGAAAAGTCAAACTTTCCGTCTCGGAAAACTCAAAAAAAAAAAAAAGTGAAACGCAAACGAGTCTGAGAAGCACAAAACGCGCTTTCCAAACGCACACCTAAAACAAGTTCTTCTCCATGATGTAGCTTTTCTTTGAGTTTATTAATAAAAGTCTTAGTCTTACCATCAAAAAAAAAAAAAATCTATAAATCTATAAATTCAACAATGTGTTGTATTGGATTGGATTGTGATAAGATGACAAAGGTAATTTACCAAAAAAAATGATAACTAAGATTTGGGCCAAGCCTATTGCTCACTAAAAAAAAAGCCCAATCAGTATCTTGCCTCGTACTTCTCATTATGCCCAAAAATTAAAAATGCACCAAACGGTAGAAAAACATTTTCAAGCTTTCCCGCCACTCTCTCTCTCTCTCTCTCTCACAAAAGTCACCGTTTTAGCTTCTCACTTCCTCACCCTCTCTCTCTCTTCAGCTTCCACAGTCCAATGACCTCGATCATCGACGAAGACGACGACGTAAGTCCCATACTCTCTCTCTCTCTCTCTTCAAAAATCACCGTTTCGTTTCGTTTCGTTTCGTTTAATTTCTCACACTCTCTCTCTCTCTCTCTCTCTCTCTCTCTCTGTGTTTAGGGTTTTGATTGGGAAGCAGCCGTTAGAGAAATCGACGTGGCTTGCGCCACCGCCACCGCCAATGCGAACCCGAACGCGAAGCCGTCAACTTCTACTTCTGAGCAATCTTCCCATTTTGCCCCTCCCGAAACTCCCAAATTCCAATCCTGCACTACTTCATACGCCAACACCAACACCAACAACCAAAAACAAGGTCGGCAATCCACACTTGACAAGTTCGTATCCAAGTCGGGCCCACCGAGACCGCCACAGTATCATCGTCAAGCTCAGGATTTCGTCGAAATCGATCGAGATCGCTTCGACGGTGGCGATGAGCTCAGCTGCGGCATTGACATTGATGCTCACGCAGCTCAAACTTGGATTTACCCAGGTTTTCACTTTTTTACTTTTTATCCTCAATTTTTGGGTTTTTAGGGATTTTTAAACAAATGGGTAATTCAAAGTTTCGGTCTTTTTTTTTTGTTTTACTAAATTGTACCTTTTGCCCTTAAAATTTGGAGTTGTATTCATTTTGCTGCTTTATGTTTTAAAATTTTCATTTTGATCTATCATGTTTCATTATATTTTCGTATTGGTTCGCCATTCATATTTAACTATTACATGAAAATGGTAGCTCTAATATAGAAGGCAAGAATTTTAATTGTTTTAGAAGTCGTTTGGAAGACCAATATGAAAACAGAATCAAACATGAAGGGTTCAAATGAAAATCTTGAAATATTAAGGGTCAAAATGAAAACAACCCGAAACCTAAGAGCAATATGTATAGGATAATGCAATATAGTTCTGTAATTGTGAAAGTGGATATGCTTCAATATAAATAAACTTCTAGTCCTTGTTATGTTAATGGTGGTTCCATGTGTCGATAACTATTCTAGTAATTCCGTTTAGTTTTCTTGTAATAGTTTATCATGAGTGATGTTAGGGATATTACAAATTTCATTAGATAATCCTTACTGGTTGATGTGTCACTAAAGGCAAAAATGTAACTTAAAAATTTATTCACTATGTTCTAGAATGGTGCCAATCACGTTCATTGTCATGAAATTGATACTTGTTTATAAGCGTTTTTTGTAGTAAAAATGATATTAACTATGAAATTTTCCTTGAGTTTTAACCCATATTTCATACACATAAATTGAGTGGAAAAAGAGTTGTCAATGATACTATTTGTGTTATTAAGTCTTTTATAGTAAAAGTGGTGGAACTTTAGCGCTTTTTTTTTTTTTTTTTTTTTTT
>NW_027070139.1:0-60727 GCF_002906115.3 Quercus suber
ATTTTACACACTTACTTTTACAAAACTCTAACGTCAGTTTATTTATTCTACACCATATTTTATTTAAAGAGAAATGCTAACGAATGCCCTTACGACATTGGTTAATAATTCATTTAAAGAAAGTTTTTATGGGAAAAGAAAAAAAGCAATTAATATTTTGATAGTTTTTTTCATTTTCCATAAAAGTTTTATCAAAACTAAATAGATTATTAACCAATACCTTAAGAGCATTTGTTAGTATGACCCTTTAAATAAAGTAGTGGTACAGTATTAAGTTTGATACCTAAGGTGTGAATAGTATATTAAAGTATCAAAAGTTGAGTTTTATTTCAAAATAGCTAAAAAAAATTTATTGCTAATGCTCTTTCAATTACAAGTCACGTGCATTAAAATATAGCCAACACTAGTTCCTTGGTCCATTTTAATTTTTAATTATTTATGCTTATTTAAATGTTGGGGTTTTGACATTTAGGATGCATATTGTAAATATCCGTTTCTGGTTAAGGACAAAATTTATATACAATATGTGGGGGTAAGAGCCCAAATTTGTATATTGGGCCTTGGGCCTTATCTGAGGACATGGGCATGTCTGAGGAAGAGTAAATAATTAGGAGAGACTCCAAAGTTAAGAATCACATAAGGAAAGAATGGAAGAATATAGTCCGAGGAGGAGCTCCTTCTCGGATACGATGAATATTGATCAAATCTGTATTTGGGCAATCTAGGTGACCTTCCAGGAAGTTTCAACAATAAGGATGAGCTTTAGGCACGTATAAAGGAAATAGGAACTCAAAAATATCTAAAGGAAAAGCTGCTACCATTGCATTAAATGCACTACAACAACTTTTCTGGTCGCATTTATGTGGAGAAACCTCTGAACAGTACAGTCTCAATTATCCTAACTCACCGAAAGCCAAAGAGGATGTCTGATGGGACATGCACTCAAGTGAAGTCCTAGATGATTAACAAGTGTAGGATCAAGATGATCTGAAAAGAACTATATAATGTGAAAGACCTCCCATGAGAAGAGGATCAAAGAAAAAGAGAAAAAAAACACTGTAGTAACCAAAGTTGTACTTATAAACTATTATGTTGATTTATACTCTAAATTATCTCCTTAGACAGTAAATTTATTTTATCCATTAAGTCTTATTCTTGTTTGATCATCTTCTAAATCCATAGTAGTCGTTATTAACTTCATTAAAGCCTAACACTTTAACCCATTTTCTACAAATTTATTGTATTGGGCTCACTAGGCCATTGCCCAATTCTTCTTTGGGCTTGGACCGCAAATTGTGTCCCTACAATTGGCGCTGTATGTGGGAAAGAGCTTGTGTGATAGTAAAGGCAATGGTCAACTATGGCAGAACCAGGTCCACAACATGCAGAGTCGAGAGAATCTCAGCACGGTGACCCTTTTCTTAACCTTGAGCAGAGAGGTGATAGTGAAGGAAGTGTCCACCCCACACACACGGACAGGAGTCAACCTCGTGGGGGGAGCTATATCTCCCATGCAAAGAACAACAAGAGCATACAATTGGAGATCGATTAATTAAAAAGACAGTTATGCCATGCAAAGAGGAAACAAGCTTCTTCGAACTCTGATGTATCTTCTGATGACGAAAGGGACATTTGTTATAGGCAGAGGTCTCGAACTCCACCCAGTAAATCCTTCTCTTATGAAAAAGAGCATCATTATGAGCAGCGGTTTCGAAGCCCATCGCGTAAAGGTGTGGGAAATGACGCTGTGAGCAAGGCCCTGAACCAAATCTTCAGGTCGCCTTTCACACATAAGATTGAAGAGGCAAGACTTCTTCGACGCTTTCATCAACCAACTTTCACCATCTACAATGGTCGAACAAACCCTGTGGAGCATGTGAGTCATTTCAACCAAAGGATGGTTGTCCATTCCAAAGATGAAACCTCGATGTACAAGGTTTTCCCATCCAGTCTTGGACCAGTCGTAATGAGGTGGCTCGATAGCCTGAAAGCAAATTCTATAAATTCCTTTAGAGAACTCACTCAGGGATTTGGTTCCTGTTTTGTCACATGTTGCAGGGTTCCTCGGCCTTTAGCTTCTCTACTATCCTCAAATATGCATGCGAGTAAAATAAATTTTTTTTTTTTTTTTTGCAAACTAGACAAAATTTTTGCACCCATTAATGCGGATTCTCTACACGTTAGAGAAAGATACAGAGTTAACTGAGTTATTTAATCAAAGACGTAACTTTTTTTTTTTTTTAAATATCTAAGGAAACATTAAGAAAGCAACTACTTGTACCACATTCCTTCAAATTTGTGTATATTTATTTATTAAAATAAAATAAAAAAAGGTCTTGGAAGATCGAGTTGTGCCTCTCAAGTCTCAAGGATTGATACAACAACGTGGCCGCGAGTCAAAAGGTAGGTTCCGGATTTCAAATCGTTTTTGGCGGATTGGAGGTTTTAAAAAAAAGTGTGTTCCCTCTGCTGATTGGTGGCCGAGATTCCGGGTCAGACACTCAAGACTCAAGACTTTCAGGGCAAAAATTAATATTTAGGGAGATTTAAAAAATTGCGAAATATTTTCTAAATTTTCAGGGAATGAATTGTGCTTGGAAAAGTAAGGCATCACCGGATGAAAGCAATATTAAAGGCTTGGTTTATCTCTATTTTTTTTTTTTAATTAGATATCTTTTTTTGTTTTAAATAATAATGATGAGTACTACTCATTGAGTAGTAGTCAGTTTTGATCGCTACTTTTTATTTAGTTAGTTGGTGATGTGACAGTTTTTCATTAAGACAAAAGAAGATTTCAGTTCAAAAAATATTAAAAGTAAGTTAAACCCTAATGTTAAACTTGTCCATGTCTTTTTTTTTTTATTATTATATTTTTTTGGTAGAAAAAAAATGTGAAAGTTGTCCATGTTTGTCTTTAAATAATATGTTTTTTGAGAGTGAACACATTGGCATTACAGTAATAACAAAACAGCATCTTTGAAGTCTCGTTCTTTATATACAAAATCAATGCGAAAGATAGGGTGCAGGCGCGCAGCTAGAAATGTTTGCTTGGGACTTGGGAGGCCGAGTCATAGTGTTGATACAATAATTATAATTCATAAATCTACTGAAAATTCCACTATTATATTTGTCACCTAATTTCAAATCCCAAAAAATAAATTTAAAAAAAAACTGACGATATACTAACTGGAATAGAAATGTAATTAGTAATATATCATCATATAACTATAGAAAAAAAAAATGAACACAACCTTGATAAACAAAGTATATTCTTAAAAATCTAAACACCAATACAAACTTTGATGGTTTTGTTTGACTGTGTTGAGAATATTGGGATTAGTGCCGACTCAGTGGGTGAGCCAAATAGGCAACCGCCTAAAGCTCCTAGTGAAAAAAGACCCTTAAATTTTTACTAATAGAGATATTCTTGTATTAATAGAAGTATTAATTAAATCCTATATATTCACCAATAAAAAAAAAAATGTTGTTTTTTATCGAAGAAAAACCAATTAAAGAAAAATATTTTCAATGGATGGGTCAATCATTTAATCTCTCACACACAAATGTTAAAAGAACTTATTAATCTTGCACTAGTAAATAAATTTATACTCAAATTCTATTTAAAAATATCAAAAATATAATTTTATTAAAATTTTCATTCATAATTTTTTAGTATTTGGTTACTTCATTCAATAAATAGTGTTTACTTTAGTTGTATAGTCATTGAATAATGCAATGAGTTTGTTTTAATTTGTAATTTTTTTCTAAAAAAAATAGATTTTAAATAAATAAATAAAAACCAAAAGTTAAATAAATATTATTTTAATATTCAAAGTATAAAAATAGACCTTACTTAAAGTTGTCGCCTTAGGCCCCACAATACCTTGAGCCGGCCTTGATTGGGATGAGATGAGTTGATAAGAAATAAGTAATGGGTTGGTAGTACTATAGAGGAAAACAAGCAAAAGCACCTAGCTGTAGTTTCCTTGACATGAGAATGAAGGGAGATAAGTAAAGTAATGTTTTGAAATGGTTAATGGGTTGACATCTATGATATTTGGAGAGAGAATTATTGACTATTGGATTAATTACAAATGTTTTGACAATTGAAGAGGCCAAATATTATTTTATTTGAGGACAAGCATCTTTAAACTGTTGGACTAGTACAACTTTGAGGAATAAATAGGTGGGTGGTTATAATTTCTGAGTGTCCACTGCCTATATCATTTTGACATGTATGCTCTAGTAGATAAGAAATAAGTAATGGGTCGGTAGTACTATACAGGAAAACAAGCATAAGCACCTGGCTGTAGTTTCCTTGACATGAGAATGAAGGGAGAAAAGTAAGGTTATGTTTTGAAATGGTTAATGGGTTGACATCTATACTATTTGGAGAGAGAATTATTGACTATTGGATTAATTATGAATGTTTGGACAATTGAAGAGGCCTAATATTATTTTATTTGAGGACAAGCATCTTTAAACTGTTGGACTAGTACAGCTTTGAGGAATAAATAGGTGTGTGGATGTGGCTCCGCCCCTGGTGGAAGAAGTTACCAGTTCAAAAGAGATGCAAATGCCGCGAAGCAGCATAGGCCATTTTAAGACAAAAGTTCCCTTCGGAACTAACTTTTGCTATTTTTCCATACAATATTCCAGAAATAAACCAAATAAAAGTTGGTCTGTTTTTTTGCCATATGTGATCCTTTATCATTATTAAAGTTCTTAAAGTTCTTTTTGATAACGTAAGAGAACTTCCCTCGTATTAGTTGGACTTCACAAAGTGCATTGCACAAACAATAGTGCTCAAACATATGGGATTTTAAGTCGGTGACACGGGATTTTTCCAAGTTTGTCTAAGATGCTAAATAATGCTCAGACAATTTCATAAAGATTCTCTAAAGCATAAGTATTTCCTAACAATACCGCTTAAAGAACAAAGAATAGTTTTTGTTTGGAGGCAAAGCCACAAGAATCAATAGAAGTGGCTTTTGTTCTTATTCTTAGAATCAAGCAGCAAAACGTAAACAAGCTCAATCTGAAGCATTATGCACACATATCCTAAGTAAAACTAAGATAATAATATTACATGATGGGATGGTTCCATATTTTCAATTACTAGAGATAAAGGCCTAGTCAAGTGGATAAACTTCTCTTCCAATTTGTTTTCTTCCCAATCTTTTTGTTGATTGTTATCCTTGTTACCAAGGAGAAGAAGAACATTGTGGTCTAAGGTTGAGGCTTATCCATCAGCATTTCATAAATATTCATGTGCATGGTATTATTCTTACAACAATCTTCTGACCAGCTCCATTATAAGAAGTAAGTTAACTGCTGCTTCTTCCTTGAACCCCCTTCTCCATACAATTCGTTCCACTGCTTTAACTCACTCATTGTAGATCCCTCAGATGCAAAGCTTGCAGCAACCTACATTACACATAGCCAATGGAATGGACTAAGCATTTGTATAATAACAAAAACTTCAGTTGCTAGGATATATATACATATTTAACGAGAATAAATCCTGTTCCTTGTTAGTCGAGGACCACTACATATCCCAAAAAATCCAAAACCAATGACACCTCAAAGTAACCCAGATATTAGAGAGAAAAAGAGAGCTATTTTACCTGACTCTTTGCCAGCCTGAAGTCTTCCATATTCAACGGCCTGAGGATAATTACCCTTTCCTCCTGACCTTCTTTTGCGACGGAAGCACCTCCTGAATTCTGCCCTACTACAGATTGGACTTCTTTCCCTTCTGCAGCTCTCTGCTTTCTCTCCTGCAAAGAAATTTTTTACAAGTAGAACATAAATTAGAGTTGCCTCATGAAGCATTCAGGTGACAGCTTAAAATAAAAATAGATAATACACGTACTAAATCTTTTAGTCTCTCTTGCTGTATAAGCTCTCTAACTGGTCGATACGCTGCTGTAGTGCAGAAGTTCTGTATTTAAACAATTATACCAAATCAAATAACACCCAAACCCAATTACACATCACAGTCTTCACAGAATCAAAAGTATGTATCAGATGCCAACCTTGAGATCACTTCCTGAATATCCTTCTGTCATAGTTGCTAGCTCCTTAAAGTCTAGTCCTTCTTCTACCTTTTCCTTTGACAAGAGTGTTCTAAAGATCATTTCCCTGTTCTCCACGGATGGCAACCCCACCATAATTCTGTTCATCAAAGTAGGCATCACCATAAGCAGATGATTTTCTAAGAGATTGCAGAATAATTACTATGTTTCTGTCGGGAATACAAAACTATAAGTTGAAGCATTGAATAAGAGACTAATAGTACTACTTTGAGTTTCTTTAGGAAACCAGATACAGAGATTTTACAGTTAGCTTTCATGCCAACAACAGAATAACATAATGCTACAAACATAATACTATATATAACACTGCAATCTTCAGAGTAATGGCATACTCACAGAGCTGTAACATTGAAGTCTATAAGATTAAACATGGAAAAAGATAAATTTCATTCCTACAGAAAATTTAGAATGGCAATGCAAAAAAGGAGACTCAATAATGTCAAGCAGCAAGTCTAATGGCAGAACAAAAAGAAATACCTCCTTTCAAAGCGCCTAATAATTGCTTCATCAAGGTCAAATGGCCTATTGGTTGCAGCAAGAACAAGGATGCGCTCGCCCGCTTTTGTCAAGAGCCCATCCCAGTGAGTCATGAACTCATTTTTTATCTTCCGCATGGCTTCATGCTCCCCAACTCTGGTCCGCTGCCCAAGCATGCTATCAACCTCATCCACAAATATAATAGTTGGAGAGACCTTAGCTGCCAGTGTGAATAAAGCTCGAACATTCTTCTCATCTTCACCAAACCATTTAGAAGTGATGGTAGACATGGATACATTTATGAAGTTTGCTCCAGCCTCCTTGGCAATGGCCTTGGCCATCATTGTCTTTCCGGTGCCAGGGGGGCCAAATAGCAATATTCCCCTGCAGGGCTTCAGAAGGCCTCCCTTGAAGAGGTCAGGTCTTCGAAGAGGGAGCATTACCAGTTCCTGAAGGTTCTCCTTGATCTCATCTAAAGCACCAATATCAGTAAATGTTACACTGATCTCATTTGCTGGAATAACCTCTGGTCTAATGCGTTTCTCAAATTCATTGTCAGGTTCCTGTTATAAAGTGAAATTCAGAAACATTTAAACATAAATAATAATAAAAAAAGAATGAAAAAATTACAGTAGAGAAATTGGAGACTTGCAATGTTACTATGATAACAGAAGACTTAACCTCAGAATACCTATAGTTTTTATTACAAGTATTTGGGGGTTTGCAATATTGTTCAAATGAAGATAGTTTATCACACGTACTCTAGTGCAGGTGTTTAGGACCCTTAGGTTTTCTACAAAAAGGGGAAAAAATATATGTAAAAAAAAAGGCTTACCTGAGCTTTTAAAGCTGGAACTGAATTATCACTATCTGCCTTTGGCGTTGAAACTGATGTCTCTGTCTCACTTTTATTATCCCCTGTGCTTTCAGCTTTTGTTTCTGGCTTCATGCCAACAGCCCCTTCCCCTCCTGCATTCTGCAATCAATAGAAAAGTAGCACAAACAATTCATACTGGTACTATAGCACGTCTGTTGTTTTCAACCTAATGTATAAACATAAGTCTAACAGACCATAGATGTTTCAGCTCGCGCTTCCAACTTTAATGTATCTTTGCCACTGGAATTTCCTTCCTGGAATATACTCAATCCATGGGATAAACTGTTCCACGACAAACACTGTAAGTAAATGAACCTGAATAGTGATGGGAGATTCCTAAAAATGTTAATCTTACCTATTAGATGATATAACAAGTTTTCCATTTCTGTATTCAGGATCCCTGTTCTTCATTAAATGATAAGAAATAGCTGACACCACAATCTCTTCAATGTAGTTACTGAGAACCATTGTGTCTCCCATGCAGATTGAATCCAGATCATCACAATCAAGATCATTTGATGAAAGTACTTCCATGATGTGGTTTTTGTTGTCCTGAACCTGGATCATCCTCATATCCTCCTCCAGTTGAGACTTCCAGTTGACAAGATGGGATTCCTCTTCTGGAGGCCTGATCTCGATATTATAAGGGAATATAGCAGTAAGCCTCTCATCCTCATCTCTATAGTCATTATCAGGATCTATACCTCGTGAACCAAGAATCAGCACTGATCCAGATAGTTTCTTCAACATTTTCTGGAACAAGTTATATATCCTTTGCGATCTAAACAAGAGCTTATCAACATCCCTAAGATACAACACAATGGGAAAGGTTTTTGACACATAAGACAAAACCTGCAAAAGAATTCAACATGGATTCCCACCTTTCAATATCTTAATGAAGTTATTAGTGAAATGCAAACCTACAAAAGCCTAGCCAAATTTTCATGGGCAAATACATGGTAGCTGTAGGAGGTAACAAAAGAATTGCCGCTGAAATTCATGACAAAAATATAGTACCTTATAAAGAGACTGTATAAGAAGCCTCTCATCAAAGGACCAGCTACTTGTGCGCTTGAGAGGACCTAAAAAATTAAAGGACACCAAAAATAAATAAATAAATAAATAAAAAATAAAAAGCAGGAGAAAGCATAAAAATAAATTAAAAGCATTCAACAAATATATTCAACACCTAACCGTTTAAATTTGATCAATGCAAAAATTCATAATTAATTTGACACATGAGCATGATTGACTGGGAAAAGACATCATAAAGGGAATTTGCACTTAAATCCATATTAATTAACATCTGCTCCCAAAACATATCATTGACCATACAGCGAGTCAACCTTTCATCAGTTAGCTGAAACTTCAATAGCATGTAAGCCATTTAAAGCATCTGTAACACAAACATACCAAATTGAATCACCCTCCAAAAAAGGTTCCTAAATCTTCACTGCATGAAAACGATTGCAGTCAACTTTAACTTCAGTAGATCCTTGGTGAATAGATGCACAAATTTGTTAAAAAAAATAGAATACTGACAATAATGTGCATGACAATAACTTGAACTTCTTGTTAAACATTGAAAATTGTAGGAGTAAACATATGTATCACAGAGCATAACTTTTGTGTTAATAAACTGCATCAATAGCACAACATTATGTATCATAAATGAGACACAACATTATTCCCTGTACTTTCTTGTAGAACCACATAGTGATCAGGAACATATATTGTGGCAAAACCTGGATTTGTTGAAGTGCTTTGCGAAACGAGGCTACTGATATTAGCAGAAGCAGAGGAATTCCTGCGAAGCTTAGAAGGAAGTGAAGAACCTTCTGTTGGCCTGTGATTATAGGACAACATAGAAATGAGGAAAGAGGAAAACTACTACTTTCCCTTGTCTTCAATTATGAATATGTACAGTAAAATACCTAGAACCAATATCCACCCCACTGCTTTGCCTCCGTATTGCACCTGAAACTAAACTTGGTCAGAGCTACAGCATCAGATGAGAATAATAGCATATGCGCATATAAAAAATGAAACCAAAATATTAATTTAGTCAAGCATGATAATATCAATATACAAGTTATACTACCTAAATACTGTAAAAAAATTCCTATATCCAGGAAACTAGACTTACCAGATTCTGCAACAGTGGTTGTAAAACAAACTCTGAAGTACATAAGTGTAAATCAAATGATAAGAAAGCAGTCACCACTCATCAATGTGGTTCACTAACATGAAAAACAGCCATCTTTCCCTTATACCTTTGGGTTCCTCCCTCTGTTGAAGAATTGAAAATGATCCAAGGAAGCCAGACAACCGCTCCAGTGTTGATGCTGAAATGGACCTTTTGAAATACTACAAAACAAGATCACAAATTTAAGCAAATAAAAAGAAGGAAGTTCAATAGGTAACTCATCATATCAGAAAAAAGCTGTCTGAAACTTCAATGCTCCAGGATCATGACAGCATTGGGAACGTAAGCAAGACAATCCATACACCAGTAACACCACACAAGAATAGCTCATGATAGATTAGGAAAATCTTACAGAATCTTTGGCACTACCATATTTGCTCTGAATCTGTTCAAACCCAACCATTCAAATTATTAGTACACAAAAGCGAATTTCATTGAAAACCACAACATCAGATGCTCACCTTCAGTGAAAAGTCAGTTACATCTAACAGTAGTAACTTTGCTTCAAAGAAATGGGCTAAAGCCTTGGCAAGCATTTGTTGGTAAAGTTCTTCAAGACAAAAATTATTGTGATTATTACTTGTCTGAAAAATTTGAGTGCAATCACATACTATATCCATGCCAGATCAGGTATACATTATAGCCCAGATAACCACCAACCTGCAGGTCCGGAGAGCAAAATAGCTCGACTTGCAGGAGCAAGATTTCGTGTGTACTTGGAAACATCAGCATGCTTCAAATGGACATAGGCAGCACTTGTTAGCAATACCCGTGTCTGCTCACTGTCGTTGCAACCAGCCAAATAAGCACATCAGAAATTGCGTAATACAGTTAAAGGACACTAGTCTTAACGGTAAGTGCAGACAACACTGTGAAGCTTCTTCAGTTAAAGCACTAACTAAAACTTGTTACATTGACATTCAATATAACCATACAAGACCTGGGGGCGGAGGTACACATGGCCCCCCCAAAATTTTGAAATTTTTTAAAATATACATATATATATATATAATTATTTTAATGTTTTCAAAATTTAGTCTACAAAAATAAGAGTTGGCCCCCTCAAATATTTGAATTAGTCCAATAATGCTCTTAAAAAAAATAATTGGTTTAATAGTTATAGAGATATAACTTTATTTTTGGCAATTCTATTTTTTATTGTAAAATGCGCTCTTATATTTTGTTAAATATTTGATAAAGTTTGGTATCAAACATATTTAAATCTATCTTTTTCAACTCAATATGTGACAATTAACAAGTTATTGACTCATTAAAAAAAATTGTCACTAAAACTACACATGAAATGTGTCTTTAATTGTCATATAATGGGTTAAAGTAAGGTAGCTTTAAATATATTTGGAGTCTAACTTATTCTTCCAAGTTTTGGATCATTCATGTTTTTGAAAATTTCATTAGTTTAATTGAAATATATTTTACTTACTTTAGCATAAAATTTGATAATTTGTATTTAAAATGAAACTTTTTAAGAATTTGACTATGAAAATGGAAAAAAAAAAAAACATTTTATTTTATGAAAGATCGCCGTCAAAAATAATTTTGATTGAAAATATTAAACTCTTTTATTTTTTGTTAGGTGTGTGTATATATATATATATTATCAAATAAAAAAGTGTGTATATATAATAAAAAAGCGCGCATGTGTGTATATATATTTGTGTGTGTGTAAAAGTTGTCTTGATAAATATATTAACGTCGCAACTTAGCCCCCCAAACAAAAATTTCTTGCTCTGCCCCTGCAAGACCATATAATTATAGTGAACTTAGCTATCAATTTAGGGGCCATTTTAGAATATGTAAGTCAAAACAAAGAAAATTACTTTGATGCATTTAATATCTGTCATTAATTCCACTTAACTGGTAAAATCTAAGTATATAAAGCATTATACAAATTGACTTGAGAACAATTTTTGTTCAATCCCACGGTATAGCCATCATGTTACAAACAAAATGAAGACCATCCCCAGCTAGTATTAGGGAAAAGAGTCTAGATTATTGCTTATGACTGGCCGACTGTAACATCATGGTAATTATTTGATCATATGATCATCCATTAACCCTTTTTCTTTAGAGAAAAGTTAACTTGACTTCCTAGGCATTCGTTGAACCAGACCCTTTTCTTTAACTAAAGTGTCGTAAATGGAACACAAAAATAATAATGGTTTCTAAAAATAGAATAATTCTTAGCCACCACACTAATTTGGCAGCTAGTAGACTGCTATATCGGGAAGGTACACTACCCCATATAATATAATATAATAAAGAATAAGAGGCAGGCATTGAAAACCAAGAAATTCAACTCGAATCGAAGACCAAGGAACAACAATACACGTGAAAGGATCAGAATCTCCATCAGATTTATTAAAAGTAAACAAAATTGGATTTTACTCATGTGTGCTGGGATACGATAGCAACAATTTTGAAAAAAGTTTATTGGGAATTGAAAAAATTTTAACAATTTTTTTAATCCTCAATAAAATTTATCTAAAAATGAATTTATTAAGATACACATTAGCTGGACCCAACAAAATTTGGTATTACAATAAGCATAACTACAAAATCCAAACAGGCCCATTAAATTAATTTACATAGTGCTCCGTACCTATAATCACTGAAAGCCCAACAATATCAAAATCAATATCGTATCAACAAATATTACTTTTAAAAAAAAAAATTGTGTATAGAATTAGAATATTCAAAGAAACAAAATCCTACTCTAAAATTTGAATTTCACAGCAAAACAAACTTCCATTCTCGAGGTCTGAGAATGCAAACAAAACAAGCAGGATAAAATATCCACAATATTTTATTATATTTATTTATACAGCATAATTGTCTTAAACGTTTATTATTCATTTTTTATTTATCTTTAAAAAGATTTTCTTAGCGTTAAAAATAATATACATATTTAGAGTTTCGTGAAAATTAAGTTTTATTTTATCATTTTTATTTTGAGAATATAAATTAAAATTAGAGAAGAAAAATAGAAATTATATATAGAAGTGGAACGGGAAAAAGAAGAAGGGAGAAATGGTAAGGGTGACCTGAGGTAGTAGGGAAACTGGTCGAAGGTGACGGTGCTTTCTCTGCCGTCAACAATTTGCCTGAGCAACTCCTTCTCCATCTTGTCAGGAGTAACGGCGTTAGAGGCAGAACCGTTTCCGGTCCAGTTGGTAACGGTTTGTGATCCCGAAGCCAAACCCAGCCCCACTCCCACTCCCACCCCTACACTCAAAGCCGATATCAGTATGCTTTTCTGCTCCATTTTCAATTCCACGCCGCAATTTTCACTCCAGGAAAACCAAAAACTTGTAACCAAACAGACTCTTAAAAAAAAAAAAAAAACTGAGATTTTCTGCTTTGATAACCGCTTTACAGTGAAATAGAAAAAACACGTAGAGATGGAAAACGTAAAAACAGAGACAAGTATTTTTTTTTTTTTTTTTCCACTAGGAAATAGAACAATGAAAAAAGAAAAAGGATCTATTAACCGCTTTACAGTGAAACGGAAAACACACAGAGAGAGAAAAATTACTTTTCACTCGGAAGTGGAACAAGGAAAAAAGATCTACAATAGGTTAGAGTTTTGTTTGATTAACCGCAACATAAATTATCAATCACTTTGAAACAAATTATGTAAAAAGAATTTGAAAAAAGAAAAAAAAAAAAAAAACTGGGGAAAAACTGGAATACTGGTTCTTAAATAAATAGCAGATCTAACGGAATTTTGACAATAAGAAACAAACCACACGTCCTTTCTTTTCTTTTCTTTCTTTCTCTCTCTGTTTGTTTGTGTGTGAATGAGATTTTTGAAGTATTTATAGGGAGCGAAAGAAATGGATCCTAAGAAAGACTACTGGCGTGCATGGACGGAAAGGAAAGTGGTAATGAAAGCAAAAAGCGGTGCCATCATATATATATATATATATATATGAAAGAGAAGTAGAAGTGCAGGGGCCAGCTGGGAGAGATTGAGAATTGAGAGAAAGAGACAAATGGTGGTAATGAATGGGTGAGGATAGTAAATAGTGGGAATGGTGGTGGTGGAGTTTGTTCCCGCTTTTTGAGGACTCTCCCTCGGTTTTTGAGTTTTTAAAGGCAAAAGACAATTCTCGGAGAGTAATTGTAAAGATTTTTACGTGTCACTATTTTGAAGGTTTTGACAGTTTACGGATTGGATTAACCTTTTTACAGAAGCTTTTAACTTAGAGGCAGGGGGGGACCAGTGGGGGGTGAATTTGTCAATGACGCAGCCGAAATGCTGCGAAGGGGGTAGGCTTTTACTTTGAGGAGGAAGATATAGAACAGTACAGTACTCAGTACTCAGTACTCAGTAGAATAATTCAAGATTATCCATCCACGCCGTTCCTGCTGAGATGCAAGTGGTCGCACCAACTTGCATTTAATCATAGGGTATCTCTCTGCATATATGCATGTAACGTGATAATGTTGAGATGCAGTTAATTCCACAATTTATTGAGGTGATTAGTGTATTGGGGTGAACCTTAATGTCCGACACGATGCTATTCGGATATGTGTTCACATTGTAGCGTGTCAAATGCAAAGAAAAACATGGAACACAAGCACCATCCATTAGTGTAGTATCATTTTTACTAATTTAGAGCATTAGCATCGTATCATTTTTATTAACTTAGAGCATTAGCATCGGGTATGTAAAAAAAAAAATTATTTTATATTTTCAAATACTACTTTATCTATTTTATCAACTCATTTATAACTTACATTACATTACAGTTTATATATATATATATATATAACCCAATAAAATAATTAAAAAAAATTTAATAAAATAATATAAACTACCTAATAAAATAATATAAAGTATTATTCTCTTTCTTTTTCCTCCCACTCACTTTTTCTCATTATACACAATCACAAGATTAAACTAATATTTTTTTTAAATTTACAAACTCGGATGAACTGAGTTTTGAGTGGCTTGAGTTGTAAAATAGCAATTGGGGGTGTCAATGCTAGTGCTCTTATTAGAACTGTTATTAACATTATTTTTAGGAAAATAAAAAAATATTATGTCCATAATATTTTCATAAAAAATTTTAAGTGTTAAGTTGGTATTAGTTGTTATTGGTAGACATAAAAATTATTTCAGTAGTAGGTACATATTAAAACCAATAATAACTTGTTACTTAAAATTTATTGTGAAAATGTTGTGGTCAAATCTTTCCTCTTATATTTATTATATATCAATCACAGTCTATCTCCTGAATTGTTGTTAAAAATATTGTTAACTTTGTTGTGTTTTAAACTTTTTTTTTTTTTAAAGAGCATGTTCTAAGTTCAATTTTTTACTAAAACCTTGAAAATTATTCAAATCTTAAATGATGAAGCAATCTATAAATATGACATTATACATTCAGCTAGAGCTTTAAGTACTTTTTAAAAAAAAAAAAATATTTTACTTCATCATGTTAAATTGTGATGCTGTCAATTGTTTATGTATTTGATAATATGTTACAACACATAAAATTTTGAATTATTTGAATTATAAATGTTTTTATTGAAAATATTAGGAGGTACTAGTTGAACTATGAAACTCATAGTTATTTTATATATTGACATAAGCAACAATAAGATTAAATATGACAATTATTTTGTCACATTTGCCAATGGCTCACAATATATGTTGAATAAACGCATGCATTAAGTATGTTGATGTAATAAACAAGAGTATTTTAGCTTAATTGGTATATTTCTATACACAAAGTATTTAAAGGTTTAAGGAGAAGAGAGTTAGAAACTTGGAATAGCAAGATTAGTAGAATATTGTAACTATCTTTAAAAAAAAAAAAAATTGTTGATGTAATTAAAATGGCATATCCGCATATGCATTAGTTAATTAATGCATAACTACAATCATGCATGTGTAGTACTATACAGAATATGAAATTTAATAAATTAAATATCTTGCTTTTGCACTACAGTATTCTATAACTTATTTGTATTTGTTAAGCAAAAAAAAAAAAAAAAATTATTTGTTAGAACTTAGAATAATGGTTAGTATGAATATTATATTTTAAATAATTTAAAATTTTGGGAGCAATGAGTAATTTAGCCTATTCCTTTATTTGTAAGGCAAATCTTCTTCTACCAAAAAAAGTAGGAAATATGAGTACAGCCCATGCACATAAAATCATGTGAAGAAGATTTGAACTCCACAAAGTGCATATATGCCTACATATTTGAGAAAAAAATTTAGGTGTTTCGAGAGCAATATTTTCTTCTCTCACATGAGGCCACCCCTCATGTGAAAGTGGGGCCCACCTTTTATGTGAGAGGAGGAAACATTGCTTGTGAAGCATGTAAGAATTGCCCCAGATTTGAAGCTTCCCATCTCTGGGTTGGCAGGCTGTTCCAACATCTGAGGCTTTAGCTAGCTATGCATTGGTTCATCCCCCCTCAACCTCAACGGGTAAAAGATTGGAGTACAATTACAAATCACAGAGTCTATTGGGAATGAGGAACAATTCTGATATATACGGGGCCATGTCAACTAGGAAATGATCATTGCAGTGTAAACGTGCACCCACTGTGTAATGCATGCATTACCGCCTAAAATTTCAGGCGAAGATGTGCCCCTATGCAAATCCCCTTCAACATTGCACGTGACATGCTGACAGAGGGTAACCTACTTTACACTCTGACCCTTTTGAGTCTTTGACATGGAAGTATTTTATATATATATATATATATAGTAATTAGTTACGTCCATGACACATTTTTATGCGCTCCAATGGTTGATAATAGTACCCAAACCATTTTTTCCAATAACCACATCCGTACACACATGCGAACAAACAATTGATATTGTGTGTTGAAAACATGATTTAATGTGCAACTTCAATTGGTTTTTTGCATACTGACATGTGTGAAAAGAAAAAATCGTGCATTCAATACAGAATTTCAATTGTTTTATTTTTTTTTAATATATAAAATATAAATTTTACTTTAACCTAATCTAAGTGAATATGTGTGTGAAGCTCCTTTTTAGATACTTGAATTTCAGTCTGTGCCTCCTACACTTCACAAGCATGTATATTTGTGAAATGACCATCACACTAAGGGTTAACTTGTAATTGAATTACACCATTTACATATGGGTCTACTATTAGTGCTTAATGCAAAGTAATCTATTTACTACTTACATGTGTCTAAGTTATGATAAAGTGTATGGTAAAATGTATGTCCCTAAAGTTTTTGTTTAATTAATAAGTAGCCACCCGCAATCTGGAAACAATTGCTGCATATTGGTTAAAGAGGGGTTTGCTTCTTCTCTGCTTTACACTCTTTTTTTCTTTTTTTCTTTTTTTCTTTTTCAATGTTCATGTGTGCACATGCAAGCAATTTTGCCTTTTTCTGAGGTGTCTTGCTATCTATTACACCATTTGATATTGTTTGTGCTTATCACAAATAAGTAAAGCAACATTCTTGAAAAAGATACTTTATCAACATATAAAAATCATAGTAATATTATGCTATTAGTGTTCGATGTAGCAAGCCCATAAAAAAGCTCGATTTGCTTTTCAATTTTTTTGGTGATATTCCATGTCAAGTTCATGCAGAAATAGTTGGACCTAGTAGGATTATATTGTTAAATAATGAAAAATGTAGCTTTAGAAATCTTTTCTTCTCTCTCTCTCTCTCTGGGAAATGGGGATATACTCCTTTCACGCAAACTTTTAAGCAAAATGCCCATGTTCTGAAACTATTTAAAAAAATGCATTTGTTTGAAAATCGAGTTTTTAAAACTCGAGTTCCAATGAAAAATTCAATTCGCCCAAAATCGAGTTATAGGAAAAAACTTGAAAAAATTTACATGGAACTTGAGTTCCATGTAAATTTTTTCAAGTAACTCGATTTTGGAAAAATTGAGTTTTTCATCAGAACTCGAGTGTTAAAAACTCAATTTTCAAAACATGAGCATTTCTCTAAATAATTTCAGAACATGGACAAATTGCTAAAAAGTTTGCGCAAAATGGGTAAAGGCCAATTTTCTACCGCAAATTGGAGACCTCATTTTTATTAGAGAGATGCTACGTCTACAATATTTTTACAACAAATTACAAGTGGTTAGTTGTTATTGGTTCAAATTTAAACCTAACACTAAGATTATTTTTTTGGCCCAACAATAACAACCAGTAATAACTTACCACTTAAGTTTTGTTATAAAAATGTTATAGACATATTATTTCTCATTTTTATTAATAAAGTTACTCTAGGTTAGAACGTGAAATTGAAAACTTTTCAAGTCACGTAGTTATTAATTATTCCGATTAAAACTATGTTAGTTCGACATAACCAGCCTTAATGCAAGTGCTCATGAACTGGAAAANTTAAAATGGAGCTAATATCTAACATGCATGATGGCTTTTTCAAAAGCTTATTTGATGGGTACCAATGTTGAAATGGTGGGAGAGAAAGTGGACATGGGAAGATGCTTGTGGACAGAAACTAAATGCTCTTAATTATGCGACAAAAAATCAGGTTGATATATTCAGTGTCTCCTAGGTTACCTATTTCCTTGGGTTTGCATTATTGCATAATTGTTGGTCTTAATCCTGGAGTCTTGAGCTTGTGGGTTTAGGGAAACATTCACATTAATTGAGATGCAGGGTGTTTAGTTAGACTGAGAAAACAATTCTCATATTAATGGAGATGCAGGTTGTTTATAGTTTTAAAATGGGCAAGCATAAAATTAGAGTACTTGGAGATTTCCTATATGAGGCGCTATAACACCATCACCCTCTACGAAGTTATCAAAAATGGTGTTAACTGAATTAAAGTAGGAATACTTGTTAAAATTGTTGTTGATGTTGGGAACATAATTCTCAAATCATGAATTGCATTGTAAATATTTTTTTTATATATATATGTTGTGTATTTTATCATATTGCAAACACTTACAAAATTTATGAAACAAATATAAATAGTATATTTATTATTTATTATAAACACATGCAACTAATGGCTAATTTAATCATTACAATCAACACATTGGGGGACGTAAATGTCGAATTCTAAGATTAAATACATAAAAAAATACTTGGACAAATATGAAACTTGAAGAGATTCTCCATGAAGATACAGTTTTGATTCGAATCAAATCATTGCTACATAACCAATTAGGTTAATGAAAACCACATAAAGACACTTTTTTTTTAATGTGACATGGATACATTTCTTTCCAAGCATGCATGAATATAGTGTTTCTGAGATGGATTTTTTTTTTTTTTTTTTTTTTTTTTTTTTTTTTTTTTGGGGGGGGGGGATTTAGGACTTTACGAGTTCCTCGCTCATTGTTCACAAGGATCCACTTGGCCTAAAAAAAATTGTTCAGAAGCAGATCCCAAATAAATAAGGGACCCGAAAATGTAAAGCACAGCTATTTGAGTGATTGACTATAGCTTTAGTCTTCGTAGGAAATGAGTCCAGCTAGGACTAGGATAAGGACAACCAGGGGTTGACAATTTAACATTACCTTTGAGTTTTGACTGTACATCCTATTGTTTATTAAATAAAATCAAAGCTAATCTAGCCGTAGGTCAGGATGGCCGAGTGGTCTAAGGCGCCAGACTCAAGTTCTGGTCCTCTAACGAGGGCGTGGGTTCAAATCCCACTTCTGACATTTTAAAATTTTATTATTTGGTTTTTTTTTTTTTTTTTTTTGGGTTCGTGTTCTGTTTTTGTAGAAACCAAAATACATATATGGATTGCTAGAGAATCAGGCAACGATTGGGCTAAATGAAAGTATTTAATTGAGCAAAAAGAGATTACATAATTTACATTGATGTATAATTGGGTGTATTAGAAGAAATAACATTGATAAATGATAACCCTATTATGAACAGCCTAAGCTCACATTAAGCTTTAAGCAATTTAGACCCATGCAAAAACCCCAATCAATAAGATATTAAGAGCCTATTAATAAATAATTAAGGATGTATAGAGTATGTGCAATGTTGCTGTTTGTAGAGGCCCAACAAAATTTTAAGCAATGTGACCCTGTGAGCGATTCAAGCAATGTTGGTCCAACTGAAGTTTCAAACCATTTGACTACCATGTTAAATATTGATTAGATTTTCAACTTTCCAACCAAATTTCATATACCAAGGAATGTTCATTCTAATAAGGGAGGGTAACAGAAGATGATATGACCAGATTTTGTACATTCTTTGGAGTGGAGACACATGGCTTAAACGGATTGAGAAGGAAGTGGGTGGTAGCATTTTGCTATTTGTAATGAGGTGTCGTTGGCACACGTTCGTGAGTTGTATGAGTATATTAGTGTTTTGGGGATGATACTAGAATTTTTTTTTTTTTTAAAGATTGAATTATATGACTAATTTAAGTTTATATATATATATATATATATAATAATAAGAGATATAAATATACACACTCAAGAAGGGACGGAATGAGATGAGATAGGATAATATGGGACAAGCAAAATTTGCCCCTTCTTTGGAGTGGAGAAACACATGGTAGAAGTTAAGCGGATTGATAAGGAATTGGATGGAAGCATTTCACCGTTTATATAATGAGGTGGCATTGGCACTTTGTGAGTTGAGAGAGTATGAGAGTGTGGGATGATACTATAATTGCCCCTTTTTTTTAAGATTAAATTATATGACTAATTTAAGTTTATATATTTAAAAGTAGATAAATATATACACACTCAAGAAGGGACAGGTAAAACAAGATACGATGAGACGGGACAACAAAAATTTATGCCATCCTATCCTCTTTTCGAGGCAAGAAAATAAGCACACCTGTGGCTGTGTTTGGTTCATGTAAAATATTTTTTGGAAAATAAATATTTTCTGAAAATGCTATTTTTGAGAAAGGAAAATATTTTCAAATGTTTTGTTGTATTTAAAAAAAATGTTTTGAAAAATATTTTCTGGGGTTTGGCTGTATTCTTGAAAATACTATAGAAAACACATTTTCTACTTGTTACTCACATTTTCTCACATTTTTTCAACTTCCAAACAAATATATAATATCATTTTTTAGTCCACAAACACAAAAGAAACAAAACCAAAGAAAAAAATATATCAAATCCGGTCAAATTGAGGGAAGAAGGAACAGAGAGAGGCAATTGGGTTCGAAGGCGAAGGCATGTGGGTCAGCGCGGTGCTGCGATCTTTGCTTGAGGCGAAGGCGTGTGGGTTTGAAGGCGAAGGCATGTGAGGTGATTGGGTTCGATCTTTGCTTGATCATTGCAGTGCGATCGGTGCGGTGCGACTCGCCGGTGGACAGATCGACTCAAGGGTGGGTCTGTGGAGTGGGATGGGTCGGTGAGGATGAGGGATGGGTCGACCAGTTCGTGGGTTCGTGGCGTGATCTCGCCGGTGGACGAGGTGGGTCGATCAGTTCGTGGGTTCGTGGCGTGATCTCACCATCACGTGGAGGGGACGAGAACGGCGATCTGATTTTCCGGCGCAATCTCGAACTCAACGACGCAATCTCTCTCTCTCTCTCTCTCTCTCTCTCTCTCTCTGTGTTTGCGCGTCTAGGTCGTTTCTCTCTCTCTCTTTCTCTCTTTGCGCATCTTCGAAAATGATTTGAAGGTAAAACAGAAGCTAAAAATATTTTCCGGGTCAAAGGGGCTATTTTACGGTCAAAGTAAATGATTTTCCGGAAAATTTTATTTTTCATACACAACCAAACACACGGTTTCATGTAAAAGGATTTCTTGAAATCGTTTTCACCTTAAACAAACGCAGCCTATCTTGAAGGCCTTTTCCCCTCACTTTAAAAAATAATAATAATAATAAATAAACAAAAACCATTTCCCCTGCAGGATAATGAGTCGAAATATTTCTTTGGTTAGGGGACAAGGCTATCCTAGATGAATTAGTCCTAGGTACCCAAAATGTATTCCACCTCATACACATAGAGAGAGAGAGAGAGAGAGAGAGAGAGAGAGAGAAAGAGACGATCAAGAAATTTACAAAAGCGTTTTACATTGCTGGAATGCAAGTTGCGAGATCCTTTTGGGAAAAATGATTGTTCACATTCTGCTTCTTTACTTTATACCATGTATGTTATTAATGACATGAACAAAGTAGTAGATTGATGCTCTCAACATACAAATTTTGATGGAATAACCCGACAGCCCGATACTTCTTGCATTCAGTTGGAGGACTTTTATACTGCTTTCTGTGTGAGCAATGTTTGATCAACTTTGCTGATGCAGGGTAGGCATCCATCCTTTTAAGGGGCACAGGCTAAATCCTTCGAAGAATTGCAGCCCCATGAAATCAGACTGAAGTTGTGCTTCATTGACATTAGATTTACCTATCACTGAACTTACATATTAAGCACAACTTCAAGAATCTATTTCATTAAATCCAAGAACACAAATGCATTCCAAAGGCTATGCAAGAGCATTGATGGTACTAGATTCCTCGACCGTGTAAAAATAACACCCATTACCACCCCAAGAAATACAAGCGGTAGCATCCTCTGTACATTAAAATGTGCTAGAGCAAAGACAACCGAGCTCACCAGCACTGCACACCATACAGGCATGTACTTGGTCAAGGAAGGAAGAAGGAAACCACGGAAGACTATTTCCTCCCAGACAGGAGCACAAATTGAAACTACTATTGCATACAATGCCATTGCCACAGGATCCCTAGCCAAAATTGACTGCTCAACACTTGAGATCGTGACAGGTGTTGAAGGCAATAGAGGCAGAAGGTTAAGGTTGAACTGTGAGAGTCGATTGACCAGGGGAAACATGAGACATCCCAGAAGAACATCAATATGCCAGTTTCCTCTCAGGCTAAGCTTAAACCAATCAGGTGGAAGTGGACGAAACCTGGACAGGCAACGATGAAGGATTGCAATTCCAGCAATGCCTTCAGTTACATCAGTTATGAGGCTGAATAAGGCTTGTCCTCTAAAAGTCAAGGATTCCTTGTTGAAGCCTGCCATGTGAGCTGCAAATGGAACCATCCATGAGCCTATGAACCAGAATGCAGCAATCCAAAGAAGCATAACCTGCAGTATGGTCTCTGCTGTCCAAGGTACAGTCCATCGGCTCCCAATCACCCTAAACACTGCATTAGCAGCCTGCAAAACCAAGCCAGTTAGGGAATGACATGTTTAAAACTTCACAATTAACTATAATAATTGAGGTGTTTCAAAGCAATTTCCTAGTAAAAAGAAAAATTACATTCCCTATTTCGGATATAAGTTGAAAACTAATTTTCCATCAAATTTTCTGGAGAGTGGAGTTAAAAAAAAAATGTTAGCTTTAGCAGCATCTTGGGATTACAAAGGAAATCCTTAGAAACTACTCTTTTTCTTTTCTTTTCCTTCAATATCTAGGAACGCATCTGTCATGCAAATCCACACATCATAAATTCTGTCATTCAATTTCAAATTCAAATCCCATACCCAACTATAATAATTAAGGTGTAACAATTTCCTAGTAAAAAGAAAAATTACATTCCCTCTTTTGGATATAAGCTGAAAACTAATTTTCCATCAAATTTTCTGGAGAGTGGAGTTAAAAAAAAATGTTAGCTTTAGCAGCATCTTGGGATTACAAAGGAAATCCTTAGAAACTACTCTTTTTCTTTTCTTTTCCTTCAATATCTAGGAACCCATCTGTCATGCAAATCCACACATCATAAATTCTGTCATTCAATTCCAAATTCCAATCCCATACCCAACTATTTCCTGTAGACTATGTGGTCTAATTTGTACAGGGTTTGCATAAGAGGCATGATGACTTGATATTATCCTCACTGTTGTCTAACTTATCATCAGCAGTCTACTCAAGGCTCCAAACTCAACGCTAGCAACTAAACATGAGGGTTGCACTCATTGCAGGACTTCACCCAATACTAACTACGCAAAAGGAATTCTGTCTACAGCTACTTAATATTAATAGTACAAAATCTGTACTACTAAACTAAAGTACCAAGGAAACCTTCGGTTCCCTTTGTTTGAATAAAGACCAACTATCTTAGTCCTTCATTACAGAGTAAACCAAGCCTAAACAGTCACATCATGTTGTTTGAAGATATTCATTGAGGAGTTATGGAGTTTAGTTGACTAAATCCCTAAAAGCCTATAAGCCCATTAACTTAAGAGCAGATTCAACACAAATACCAACTAAAACAACATAAACCAAGCCATAGTCCGAAAATGTTTAGGGTCAGCACAAATCCTCAATAGACTAGTTAGGATAGGCCGCATGTATTCTTTTCTACCATTCTATTTTATCCAAAGTCATACTCTCTAATACCTTCTTAATTTACATGTATTTTTTTTTTTTTTTTTCACTACTTCTATAGATGCAAACTGCATCATAAATTCACGCAACAACGAATCAAACAACACAGAGTCTAAACTAAAGTAATTCTGTCTACAGCTACTTAATATTACAAAAGTTGTACTACTACTAAACTAAAGTACCTAGGAAACATTCGGTTCCCTTTGTTTGAATAAAGACAACCTATCCTAGTCATTCATTACAGAGTAAACCAAGCCCAAATGGTCACAACATGTTGTTTGAAGATATTCATCAAGGAGTTACGGAGTTTAGATGATTAAATCCCTAAGCCTATAAGTCCATTAACTTAAGAGCAGATTTGACACAAATGCCTAAACCATAGTCCCAAATTTTTAGGGTAAGCACAAATCCCCAATAGACTAGTCGGGATAGGCCACGTGTATTCTTTTCTATCATTCTATTTTATCCAAACTCATACTCTCAAATACTTTTAATTGGCATGTCTTTTTTTTTTTTTTTTTTTAATTTATATTTACTACTTCTATAAATGCAAACTGCGTCATAAATTCGCACAACAACGAATCAAACAACACAAAGTCTAGAAAAGAACCTTATTACAATCAACAGAATTTTAGTTCTTTTCCACATATCAAATGCTAGACAATCAAAATCAAATACCCAAAACTCAAAAGCATTAAAATCGGCTACCGATAATATACAAATGAATTAAAACAAAAATAGTATATACCTCTCTAAGAGTGGAACCCCAATCTCTTTTAACCGCGCTTGAATTATCGTTTTCCGACTTCACCAATTCCTCAGGCAAATAATGTTCAATAAATTCCTTCTTTGGGGTTTCTGCAGCAAATTCCTCATTTCTAAAGCATGAAATTTTCAATTTCTGCACCCAAAAAAATATATATATAAAAAAAAAAAAAAAAAAAAAAAACCTTATTCATAGTCATAATTGCGTTTAAAAACAACTCTAAAGTTTCACAAATTAATGCATCAAAAGCTTAAATATACATATAAACAGAAATTATTAAATTGCTTACGTTGTATGAGAGGGTGAAAGATTGAGAGGTTCGGAGAGTTCGGGTATTGGGGCAGAGAGGAACGGGTCGGGTCGGAACCCTAATGTTTCGAGAGACAGAGGGACGAAAAAGCAGAGGGCGGTGGTGGGGGAGAGAGTGAGAGCAATAGGAGGAGGTCCAGCTCAACATGGGTCCGAGTCCGATTCCAATATGAAGCTCCGGAAAACTTGCATCAAAGAGAGAGAGAGAGTTTTTAAAGTCAGAGAGACTCGGTAGTTGTCTTGACGGCTTAAGCAGACCTACCCTTCTTTTCACACAGAGAGAGAGAGAGAGAGAGAAAGTAATAAAAGAGTGTTTTTGTGTGGGTGGGTGTGAGTGGGAATTGGAATTTGAAGAGGAGGGGGGGATTTGAAATATCGTTGTGAGATGGGAAAGTAATAAAAGTTTCTGGTTGAGAAAGAAAATGAGGGGAAGGTTGCTTGGAAGATTGGGAACTTGGGGAAGGTTTGGGAAATTAAAATGTCGTGTAAATCTTGACCCCCCTTTATTTATTTATTTATTTTTTTTTTTTGGAGGAAATGAATTGTTTTAGGCTAAGAGCAATTGTAGCTAGTGATTTTGACCTTTTTGTCTTGCTTAGTTTTTAAATCTATATATGTGATATTGGGATGAAGTAAGTGTATAAACATATAATAATCAATCACGTAATTGTATTGGTTAATGTAGTATAAATGAATCTAATTATGTACATTATTAACTAATAAAATCGTATGATTGAATTCAAATAAGAAAACTAAGATACAATAACTAAATAATTTTTTTTTTTTAAGAATTAGAAAATAAACCTAAATCCCAAGTAGTATCTACCATATAGCTTTACTTTTTTTTTTCTTTTTTTATTAATGTTAGGTGCTTGTAAGTCCATATAAGAGAGAGTGTTTTTTGAACTCTCTATCGCTTTTTTTTTTCCTTCATTTTTTTTTCTTTTTAATATATAAAAAAAATTACAATTGTAGCTTGTAGGGATAATATCAAATTTGGTATTCAAAATCTTTAAAGATAATGGATGATTCGTATTAAATGTGCACCCCAACTTAATATGGATTGATGGGTACATTTTGCCAATTCCCCTCTTAACAAGGTATCAAATGAAGACACTAGAAACAAATTTTGTGAACCTGTCAATTGATCTAAAATAACATATGTCTATCTTCATAATTGATCAAAAAACAGATTTAAATTCTGATTACGAGACTTCATGACATTACTTCAACTAAAATTAGAGAAGAGTTTCTGTGTTTCATAGAAAAGAGTGAGTTGTTTGATGTTCAATGCCTAAAATAATTACTAATGTGTTAATGGATACCCTTATTACATTAGTTAATGAACTATTCTAGAAAAAATTTTATACCACTTTAATGGAAAATATAAAAAAAATTTAACATAATATCTTTAGGGCATCCGTTGACATTTCTTATATGTTTAATATGGTAATTAAATTAAAATTATTTCCATAATTTAAATCAGATGGTTAAGCTTCTAGTCTAGGAATGATGGAGATGGCATTGTATTCAGTTTACAATTGTATAGTCTTTGCTTAAAGTTGGGTTCTTTGAATCGGGTCCCAACTCCCAATTACAGAGAAAGAGGAAACTGCCGGCAAAACCTTGGTCAAACCCTTGTGGAAAAGGAATTCAGAATATGGTGAAGACCAATCTTGTAGCTGAAGCAAAACGAGTAATAAAGACTTTTTTAGTTTCTTAATAAGTTCACACTTCACAGATCCAGTAATGGCTCGTAGATGCCTTCTATGCCAAGTTAAACGTACTCTGCTTCCATAAGCTCTAAAGTCTCTTCTTTTCCTTAGCATTGAGACGTGTTGATTCCTGTCTATTAAATTCTGCAGTGTGGCTCACTCGCTGCTACTCAGAGTCACAAACGCTCGAACAGAGGACATTCCAAGAATCAAACACATTTCATTGGACTAAAACTACCAGCTTTTCATTAATAATATCATAAAAACTTATTAAAATAATGATTAGGCAAAGTAAAAACAATAAACTACTCTAGGAATCAATCCAAATTTAGTTTGTCCTTGGACTGGAAAACTGTTCTTTTAATCTTTTAGCTATCAATCCAAACAAATTTTCCGTTTCCTACTCTCAGAAAACTGTTATTCCTTTTTTTTCCAGTTTACCGAACAATTTCTTGACTTTGAAAACACTAGAAATCTGTTTTTTGTTTTCATTCTTATAATTGAGTCTTTGAAACAGAAAACAGAAATAGATTTTTTTGACAAATCAATGAGAGATTTTATTAAAAGAAACTAAAATTATTACACAAAAGTACAAATTGATCATGAAGGCTACAAAGAACTACACAGGGACTAAACTTTAATATCAGTGACCTTTGCCTGCTACCAGACTTTCCTGATTCTGCCAAGCATTGAATCACCACATCTACCATTATACTCCACTCGAGCATTGACATCCTTTCTTATGCTTCAAAAAATCTGCTCTTCAGTCTTTATCCGGCAATCGCAAGCTCAGAGATTGCCCTATCTCACTCAGTCTTGCACAAAGATCTCTCTAACTCTTCATACATGCTCCATGCATAACAGTTTTCGGGCGACCACTCTAAATACTTCTCATAGAGTTTTTGACCACGGTTTACATTTCCAAGCTGCAGCTCTATCTCAATATATTTCTTAAATGTCTATTTTATTGAAAAAACACAGTTACAATTGTGAGAATATGCCAAATTAATAGATAATGATATAATATATACCACAACACAACCTGTAACTGACCTTATCTTTAGGAGCCCTGCCAATTGCATTTCCTAGGATTTGTCGTGTAGCCTTGAGATTCAGCTGCCAGATCTCAAATTGGGCAGCTAGAAGCCATAGTTTTGCAGAAGAGACTTTCTCATGACAAATGAGCTTAGGAGATTCCCTGGAAAAATTAACAGTAAATGAGTAATCTCTTCAAAGTCACTTGTGTTTGTCCACTCATGTGAATCTTACATATGAAAACCAGATACCAGTGCTGTTGTAAATGACAGTGTAAGTCACTTAATTCAGATACCATTTTTTATATAATTTAAAAAATGCATTTACATCATAGAGATTTATAAATTGTAAAAATTTACAAGTCCTTATGAAGTCCCCAACTTTTCAATTGTTCATAGAACCCTATATATATATATATATATTCTTCTTCTTCTTCTTCTTCTTCTTCTTCTTCTTCTTCTTCATTTTTTTTTTTCTTCTGGTCATAGAACCCAAAAATCTTAACAACCAAATTGATTGCATAACTTCTTCTAAAAAAATTGACTGCACAACATAAAATTTCCTACAAACCTAAAATATGTGATCATCATCTATAAAGTAATCACCAGTCAAATCATTTTTGGGCACAAAATAATCTGAAGTACTGAAAATGTAAACTAAGTTAGCTTTTTTATGTGCTGGTTTTCAACGTTCATTTATATAAACTACATTCTTTTCCATGGTTATGAAGAGCGGAGTTGAAACCAGCATTAGTTTTTTTTATTTTTAAGTCTAAAGGTGTTTAGCCCGCAAAATATGGGAGGAAGAAACCAAGAATAATCTCTCTTTTTTATTCCTTAATTAAACCTGAGAAACCAATCCTTCACTCAAGACCTAATACCCAATATCTATGGATATATCTATCTTTATAGATTAACAGCCAAGTCAAAAACAAGTTTTTTTTTTTTTTTTTTTTTTTTAACCCAATCCTTCACTTCAAAAACAAAAAACCAAAAAATTATGGAACAGTACCCAAATCACTACCAAAACAAAATCAACCCTACAACAACCTCCATAACATCATATTAAAACCTGATTTGGAGAACAGAAAACTAAAAGTTGTTTTGTGGAAACAGTTTGCCAAACAAGTTAACAATTCATTGGACCCACCGTTTACTGTATTTAAAATATAAAAATTGTTTCTTGATTTGGCTACCAAACAGTCCCTAAGAAACCCATCCATCAATTAGCCCCAAATACTCCATAAAGAGCGAAAACACTGGTCACAGGTCACAGCCCTGGAACAACAACTCAGATCTTGGTTTTTCCCCTTTGTTGTGTTCTCAAATCCTAATATTCCTTCCCACCAAATACTCACCCTAATTCGTCACAAACTAGGCTATCCAAGGGACTGCCAGACCTGACCCAAGAATTCCGACTCTGATTTGACTTTGCTCCCTTTGTCATATGTCAGTTCAAATTGCTTAATAAAGAACTGGACAACCTACCTGAAGCCTAGATTGCAAAGGATCTTCTTTGTCAAAACAATGAAAAGCAATAAGATGTAGTGATATATACATATTTACAATTTAAACTTTAGGAGAGATAATTTATTATGCAGCCCGTATACTAAAGTTACTCCCTATGAGTTCTTGTATACTGCCTTTGCTTTTAATTTTATAAAGTCATCTTTGCTAGTAATATTATAATATATACAATTTCAGCTTTAACACTAGGATAACCAAGCAATGTTACATGCATTGGATACAAATGAAGCTTTTACTGAAATTAAGTTACTGGTTTGATGAACACTGAGGACAAGCCACGTTGTAAAATGATTCTGACAGATTATTATAAACTTAGACACTTATTTCAAAGACAGAAAAATGTAGACAATAACCATTTCCAATCAAGAGCAAAAACCCCTGCAGTTTGAATAAATTTTGTGAGTGACTGTAATATTTGTTTGGATGTGAGTTTCACAACGATATAAATTTTGCTACCAAATTACACTCGAAGCCAATGGTGGAGGATCTGTACACTATGCATGCCAAAGAACCACAAAGGCTTGCAAAAGCAAACACAACCATATCAAAATAGCATGAACACAACAATACCACATGTAATAAAAGTACGACCTTTTGGCCACATACAGCAACAAATACAAGTGAGGGACAAACAAGATATGCAAAAAAGCATACTTTGAAAACAACAAATCTTCGTTCAAAAAAAAGAAACAACACAATCCATTAAAGCAATTCTCCACATTTTTAAGTCTAAACATAAACTTTTACGCAGTACATCAACTTTACCAAACACAAAAAGAACTTTTGAAGAATCACAAACTTACCTATACACCTCTCTTGTGCGCTCCATGTCTTGGGGGCGTCAAGCTCTTCGTACATGGCATAGTTATTCCTATAAAACAAAAGGCAAAAAGGCAAACAATCAGCAACAAAGTTTAAGCATACGAAATCCAATTAAGCGAATTTCAATCCAAATTCTCAAACAGCAACACCTACAATAAGTAAATATATCGCTGCCAATACCGCTTCTCTGCAGCAGGAGGAACATTCGCGATTTCTCTCTTGTAAACCTCTCTAATTCTCACCTTATCCCCAACACTCTCTTCCAATTGAATATAATTCAATGGATTATTTCTCACCTCTTCTTCACTAACACATCCTCTATGAGTCTATATCTTCTCTATTTCCATACCGCTTCTCAAATGCTATGAATTTTCCATACAAATCCTCGGCCCTCTCTTTCAGTATATGATCAAGCGCGAACTTCAAGATACACCTGGCACGCTCGATTTCCTTGCAATGCTCTTCAAATTCCGCGAAGGCTAAGAACAATTCCTCATCTTCGCCGAGTTTTTCCACCTCTCTTTCGTAAACATTCCTCGCCCTAGCGATTTTGCCATTCTTGATCTCGAATTTGGCGTAGTGAATCCAGGCAGTGACCTTAGGGTGACAGTGCACGAAATTCTTGAATATTTGCCTAGCTCGCTCCATCTCATTGTATCGGAGCTCGAATTTGACGTAGGAGAGCCAGGCTTGGTGGTCCGGCGACCAAGTCATCCACCTCTCGAAGATGTTTCTAGCGCCGGAGATATTTCCGATCACCTCTTCCATGTGGAGGTACTTGTGCAACAACAGGTTCACTCTCGGAAAGATCGTGACGGCACGGTTCCACACGTTGCGCGCGTGGTTGATGAACTTGTTGTTCATCTCGAACTCGGAGTACTTGAGCCACAGAATGTGGTTCCGATGCTCGACTCCGAGAGCTCGTTCCCACAAAGATCGAGCTCGATCGAAGTCTCTCTGAGACTCTTCCCATTGAGCGTAGTTGATCCAAACGGTGACGTTCCAAAGGGTTCTTTTGATTGGTTGCTCGAACTCCTTGCGCTTGCGGCGGCGGTAATCGGCGAGCTCGGCGGCGTCGGTGATTTCGGACTTCGGAGGATTGATCTCCGCCGCGTCTTGGAGGTCACAAGCCTCCCGGAGGATCTGTTCGGCGGTGATTTGAATATTCGCCGGAGTTTTGTTCCTGACACGAGTCTGTCTCTGGAGTTTGATTCCGTAGCCTCCCAGAGTCCCAGGGTTTCAGTAGGGTTTCTTTCTTTCTCTTTCACCACTCTATTGTTTCTTGCGAAGAGAATTGAATTATAAAGACTTGTACCCGGGAAATCTAATTCAAAGGGGAATTTTATAGTTTATCTCCTGTTTCATAAAATTAGTTATGATTTAAAAATATGTCAAAAATACTTAAAATACTCTTAATTTAATTAGATATTTTTTAAAAAAATAAAAAATAAGATTAAAATTGTAACTCAACACAATTAAAAAACAAAAACTATTAAAAAAACTTTTTTTTTTCTAAAAATTAACACACACTAAACCTGTAATTTACTCATTTTCAAAATCTTAAATTGAAAAATTATGACATTAAACTCAAGATAATTATAATAAAAAAAGTCTCGATTGCATGTGCGGAGCACTACGCATGTGACGAGACTAATTTATACTATTTAGTTAAGTGGTTTCCTATTCTTATTCCTATTCGTTTTTGTAACAGTATTCCTATTCCTATTAAAAATTAAGGGGGTGTTTGGTAGTGTAGTTTGAAAATTGTTGTTTGTAGTTTTTTGAAATACGTGTGGGTGAAAAAGTTGGTTGAAATGCGTGAAATGCTGTTTTAAAACTAAAAAATGTTGTTTAAAAACACAAACCAAACGAACCTTAAAATACTATAACAAATAAATAAGGAAGCCTAGGGTTAGACTTGGATCAAACTTAGACTCTTTTTGCCATTGTTTATGTGATAATAAGGAAGGAATATAATAATAATAATTTTTTTTTTATGAAGGAACAGAATGTAATTGGATTTATGTATAATCTCTCCAACCAATAACATATTTTCTATTCATTTTCTTTATTATTATTGTAGGGGTAAGGGGTCCAAGAATATATGTTGGGCCTTAGGCCTTGTTTGAGGACGCTTAATGGTCCGAGAACAGATAAATAGTAATGAAGATGTAAGACTCGGAACTCCATGAGCAAATTATGAATGAGAAGGCTGGGGAAGGTAGGCCAAGGAGAAGTATCTCCTCGGCTAAACGAAACAGAGATCAGAAGGTGTGTTCTGTCATCCATAGTAACATTCCAGGAAATTCTATTAATAATGATATGCATTATGAACGTACAGGACAAGTGAGAGCTATGAAATATCTAAGAAAAAAACTGCTATCACCGCATTGAATGCTTTGTAGCTAACTTTCTGACCGCATTAATGATGAAGTAATATTTGAATAGTACTTTTCAGTTTTACAGCTACTTCCAAAGACTTCAAGAAGATGCTGATAGGATAAGGATCAACACTAACAATCTAATGTACACATAAAAGGAAAGAAAAAAGAGAGTATAAAATAGAAAGAAGACCCAGATGGAAGGGGATTAGAGAATTAAGAAAAAAAAAACATTGTTGTAACAAGAACTGTACTTGTAATCAAATTCAAGTAATATATAAAAGAACTAATCTCCTCGGATTGTGCTGAGGACGATTTTCTTTAGATAAAACTAGTCTATCTTTACTGCATTGTGATTTGGATCAATTATAGTTGTGACCTAACTCTTTAGAGTCTAGTTTTCTAACACATTCTTTACAAATTCATTGTATTTGGCTCTTTGGGCCTAGATCCTTTTATCTTTTGGGCCTAGGAGCCAAAACCTGCCCTTACAATTATTATTATTATTATTATTATTATAGTAAAAAATGACAACTACTTATATTCTCATTCTTATATTTATTTTATTGCGGAAGTCTTTGACATATCAAAAGTATAATTTTAAAAAAGAAAGTTCACATCAACTCTAAAATGTCATAATTTTTCAAAAAAATTATACAGAATTTAAAAAAAAAAAAAAAAAAAAAAACCCCAAATTTAACACGTCAAATGTTTAGAACAAAATAATATTTTAATAAAAAACACAATTACTATTTTATTAAATAATTTCTTTTTGCTAGAAAGTTAGAAATTTTACTAAATAACTTTAAATCATTACTACTATTTTATAAAATTATTATTAAAATTTCATTATTTTACCAAAAAAAACCCATATTTCTTGTTTACTTATATATTAGGTATGTTGTACATCATACGTATACATCACTTTTCATAATATATGGGTCCTAAAATTAGGTGGAGTTTACATGTGAGAAAAAAGAGGCATACATAGATGAATGAGATAATTATCAATAAGTCGCACACTTGAACAAATAGTTAAATACTTGAAGAGTTTTAGAGTTTAGACACTATTAGGGGCAAAAACAAAAGAAAAGCAACAACAACAACAACGAGATGACTTGAAAATTTTCCCCCTGTTTTTTTTTTTTTTTTGGTTCAAAACTTCAGTGGAAGGGACATTATCTATTTAGAGACACAATTCTAATTTAATACGTAGTCCAACTTAAAATAGATGGAGTTCCCTCTTGAAAATGGTGTAAAACTTAAGATTGTTGCAGAACAAGTTTACATATCTTTCATTTAATCTCAAATAACATCTGTAATCTGTAATTTGAGTCTTTTTTTTTTTGGTGGCAAAGTGGCTTCCTAATTTTATGCTTCAAGTAGAATTAGAGAATAATTTCAAATAGGTATTCCTATGGACCATGGGTTGGGTTGAGTTGGGTTTCATTTATTTTCTCAACCCATTGGTTGGTTTGGATTGCGTTATTGGGGAGTCCAAATCTTCTGTCTCACTTTTTATGCTCCACTCTATACTCCACCAATAAATACTTGCCACGTGTTCACTTAATTAATTAAATATTATCATTATTGACTTATTAATACTATATTTATTGATGGAGTATAAAATGGGGCAGAAAAAGTGGGACAGAAGATTTGGACTCGTTATTGGGTTGTAGTGATTTTGTCAAACATAATAAAATTGGGCTTTCATTGAGTTATTTAAACTCATCATTAATTAACAATTAGAATTTAAATTTACACAAGTAGGAAAAATATTCCAACTTTATCAAAACTAACTCAAAATACTAAAACAATATAACTGACAAGTTTAAACTAAATTACAAAATTTTCTCAAAAAAAAAAAATTACAAAATTAATATAATCATACTAACAAATTTTGAAATAAAAATATATATTTTAAACTATTAATACAAGGTTGAATCAAGCTCCTTGAGTTGAAAATTTTGCCATCCCAAACATAACCCAATTGACCAAAAAAAAAAAAAAAAAAACCCCTCCCTAATTTCAGTGTTTCAGCAGGGGAATGGGTGAGTAGTTTGATGTTTAGCGTAATAAAGACCTCTTATAGGCAGTAACTGAAGCAAAGCCAGTAATAAACGCTTTTTTTTTTTGAATTCAAAGATTTAGTAATGGCTCGTAGATGCCTTCTATGACGAGAGAAAACATGCTCAGCATATATGAATTTATGTAACACTGATACAAAAGCAACCTGGAAAGACAAAATGGACGTGGCTTCTGGAGAATTAGTCCATGATCTAAAGACTGAGCGTACTCGGCAAACCCAATTAGAAGGAGCTCTACACTTATTTTACTAAAACAGAATGAATTATACAAATTGGCATTCAAAATCAAATGCAACCTTTCATCCTCTAACATGTTGCCAAGTGAAGATTGGAGCGAGACAATTCTGTCAAACGCCAAATTGGTAACTACACCAACCAATAGCCGATGGCATTAGAAAAAGAAACCCCCTGTAACTTTGCCTGCCAGAAAACACTTGAGGCTTATATCAGCTGCAGATTCAGCTACACAAGGTAGTTCATACCAATCTCAATCAAACAAATATGAGGGATGTTTAACCCCACAGCCGGGGCTCGGCAGTTTTTACGTAAGAAAGAGTATACCATACCAACAACAAATTTCTTCATATACGATGAATTCGATTTTGCTTTGATATGTGAGTGGCCCACAATATATGCTACCTCAGCATGCTTAGCTTCCACAAGCTCCAAAAGTTCTTCCCTGACATTTAGATCCCTGTATTTCGTATTCAGCAACTCAAAACGAACCATTGGCTTATTGTTGAGAGGGGTTGATTCCTGTCTATTCTTAGACTTCAAATTCTGCAGCGTGGCTGACTTGCAGCTACTAAGAGTCACAGAGGCAGCCAAAGGGTTCGAACTGCTGCTTTCTCCGAAGCCTGCAGATTCTGACCTTCGCAATCTAGTTCCGAACTTTTCAGATGTCCTCACAACTGCCATCCTTCCATCCACAGTGCCATCAAGAGTTCGAGGACCTTCTGATTCCAGTTGGATGAATTCTGCTATGCTCATCACCAGTTCATTTTCAAAATCATCTTCATTGTAATTAACATCTTTGTAACCATTTCGGACAATACAGCGGTACATTCTGTAAGATTTGGGACCAATCCGTCCAATAAGATACCGCTCTTCATGGGGTACATAGGGAACAGGAACAGTTTTAACACAGACAAAGACAACCACTTGATAAAAGGCTGGTAGGTTTGTTAAGAACTGACTAAACATGGCCGGGACTCCAGTTGCCAATTCGGTGTATATGAGGCCAATCCCAGGAACCTTAATGACCCCAAGACTGGGGCCCTGTGTTAGTATCCATCTCATTGAAACCTTGTTATGTAGATCATATAAATACTTCTTCCTGGTTCCATAATGCCATGCATACATAATGACCAAGAAAACTGCAGCGATTATGAAAGGAACCCACTCACCTCTAGGCATTCTCATAAAAGTAGATGAAAGGAAGATAATCTCAATCGATCCAAAGAATAGGATGAATAAAAGGGAAAACACGAGAGTCTGATGCCATACAAGGTTGATGATCAGTGACATCAACCAGGTTGTCACAAAAGTCACAGTCAGATAAGCAATCCCTGAAATTAACATAGCAAGATTAGCTTTTGCAGCAGAGGGGAGAAAAGAAAAGGACACCTCCAGCCAACTAGAGGGTAACTACATTATGGATAACATAAATACAACTCCCAGAACACAGACAAATTTGGCTATATAAGTAGATGATAATGAGCCCAAGGGGAATTTTATGACTGAGTACTGTGGACAAAGTACAGATGTTACAGATGAAGGCACTGTCGATCTGACTGCCATAGGATAAATAGGTTTAGATGGAAACCAAAATGACATTTCATGCATAAAGAGAATATTCACCTAACCAAAATTACCTGATATTTTGCTCATACTCATCACAGATTTTAACAACTACCCACTTTATTAAAGAGAAAAAGAAAAAGAAAAAAAAAAGGTGAAAAAATCAGCAAGATCACATTGAAATGTAATTTAGATGGGTAAGCAGCTAAACCTTCTTGGTCCTGTCCATTTTAAGTCGTCTTAAATCCACAGTCCCTTTATGTTCAATTCAGGTAATTTTGGACAGACAAAAACTCAAAGTGCCCTTGAAATAAAAAATTTCCCTGTAATGAATTATTAATGTAATATAGTTAAAAACTCTTACTACTTGACAGTATTCCTTCATGCACAAGATCATAAAAATGAAGCAGATTTCTGATCTATATTAATCACAATATCCAGAGATAAATATATTGAGAAGAAAATTATTTACAAAAATCTTGACAGAAAACAACTTACCATAAGCATTTCCAATACGTTTTGCATCTTGGAAACAAACGGTGACAGCTAGATTGAGAATCATAAGGATCCAGTTTATCTCAGGGATGTATATCTGACCATGGATCCATCTCCTTGAATGAACAACCTTGACACGAGGGAAACATTCTAATGCATGGCATTGTTTGACAACTGAGATTGTGCCAGATATAACAGCCAGACTGGCAACTATTGCAGCAAAAGTTGCCAACACAAGCATTGGCCAAAACAAGGGATCTGCAAACATGGCAAGAACATTGCATAATCATAAAATTAAATATGGAATTCATGCTTGTTCAACATTGATTCAGGATAAAAAAAAAAACAGAAGTGAATTACAATTCTCACCAGTCCCCTTAACCAATCACCATGTAGGCAATATTGCTAACCTTATGATATCCCTCTTGGATAAAGAAATGTTTGTCAAGCAATAAGAAGGTATTTAGGATGCTTTTGAGGTTTTTAGGACTTCCCAAGTGATATCATGAAAAGCCTCAAAAATTAATGTGGTAGAAAATGGAAGAATCTGGGGAAAAATATTCAATATGACAGGACCACTTGTACAAATTTAGCCATTTTGCTTATTTCAACACATTTTCTTATATCTCAACAGCCAAATTATCACTGCCAAAGTTGGTCCATTTGCATCAAATGGTGGTATGGGTGTAAGAAGCTGAGGCAAGTCTTGGGGCAATTTGTGGTAGACTTATGAACAGGTGTTAATCTAGCTTATGAGAATCCTTTATTGGGAAAACTAGGTAGAATGAGTTGCTCAAACTCAGTTTTACATGGTTCAGAAGGGACATGTGAACATTGTCAATATATGGTTCCAAGTTCTACCCCATCTCTCCCTCTCATTCTCTCAGAAAGCTGCAGAACTATGAAAGTCAATGTGAAGATGAGAAGTCAGAAAAACCAGGACCATACACAAGACTCCATGAAAACAAGATGTATAGAACTGACCATTTTCTAGAGGGCCAGACTGTCAGATATAGAAACATGCACTGACAAACAGAATGCACATCCACGCAATTGTGCAAATGTTATCAGATTGGTTCCACATAAAAAATTTATGTTTCAACAAGTTTCCGAAAATTCTGTTATGCTTGTTTATGAGGGATAAGAAAATTCCATGATTTCAATTGTCAACATGACAAACAAAACTAAACATAATTGCAGATGACTTCAAATTATTTAATTGCATCCTTGTTCACTGGCCCAACCAAGTCAAGCCTGGTGTTCCTCATGCTTAGCTGATCTAGCAACAGAGATCAAACTCAAGCTCTAGCTCATTTCTCTACAACACTAAATAGCTTTAAAAGTTTAAGGCTAGTTCACAATCTATTAGCAAATGCTTTCCATTTTCCTTTTTCGTTTTTCCTTTTTTTATTTTGGTGGGGGAGAGGGGGGGGGGGGGGGGGGAGTTAATAAAAATGCTTGCAATTTATACAAGAAAGAAAAGTTGAAGAAACTTTAGTAAATAATAGCAACGCCCTGACATAGCCAAAACATTTTCTATTCTGAATGCTCAGCTGATTGGGTGACGAGACCACCAAATATATCGAATCTAGCTGGGAACCTAACTAATTAGGATTGATATTTAAATGAAAAAGAATGAAAATCAGGAATTTATTATTCATGGAATTTTTTTTTTTTTTTTGATAAGTAATAAGACTTATATTCATCATGGAAGAACAAAAACAACAAATACAGGTGTTCATGATGGTGAACACAAAAAACAGCAAAGGATGGAATATTGTAGCATAAAGGATGCATTAAGTTGCATTCCTCAAAGAGAATTTCTCTCCCCTTTAATGGGCACAACTGTAATTCATTCCTTCAATAACTTACCTGGAATAGAAGCATAAAAGCTTGTAGACACTGCAGAAAAATTCTTTGAAAGAAAAGCAGCCTGCCCCATGTATTGAAGTATTAGACATGGGTAAATAACACAAGAAAATGTGACCTGCAAGAAGCAAAAACTCTTTAGGGTTTTACTTACAGGAATATTAACAAATTAATGAGAAAACTGATGAAAGAGATTTTTTTTTTTTAATACCCTACAATTTTTTACCTAAGGAACAACAAGAACAAGCACAACCTTAAAAAGTATGAGGTAAGGTAAAGCAGCAAGAAAAAAAAAATTTAAGCATAAGCTTTGGTGATACAATAATCTTAGAGTAGGAACTGCTCAACTCTAGATAGTGGGAAAAGATTAAACTTATCTCATTTGACCAAACATACACAACACAGCAGAATATGTATTCAACAGATCAAAGTTTCCCAGAGACATTTACTTTTTGACCATTGACATTGTATGGCAGGATTGTGACCGCCAATTCAAAATATATGAAATGTTTCTGATTGACACCCTTAAACATTTTATTGGCCACTAAAAACTCTGATAGAAATGGCCAATGAGCTTTAGCTCAACTGGCACCTCCTCTCCTTATAACTTCTAGGTGGATGTAACTTACTAATAATTAAATAAATAAGTAAATAAGAAAGGGAAAAAGACTGATAGAATGGAAAGTGATTATCACAACATTTAAATGCCCCAAGACAAGAAAATAAAGAGGGTGCCTAGTACACGGACTTGTGTTCCTGCCCCAACATCAACCCCATGAACAAACCCAACCATGATACCTCCAGAAAGGTGAAAAAAAAAATTATTGCAGTGGTAAACTACCAAATCCCATAAACCCCTTCCCCCCTCTGCTAACAACATGATACATTTATTGAGCCCAATACTTGATCTTCCAATTCCCAAATGATTGTACATAAAGGAGAGTAGGATATCTATTTCAAATAAATAGAGAAAGGTGGGTAGACCAACTCTAGGTAACTTTTATAAACATCAATGATAGTTAAACATGTTTTAACTCAACATATTTTTTTCCATTTTGATCTAGATTACCTAGTCTGTAACACTTTTGGGAGTCAGCTATACTTAAGTTAATTGTGCTGAACTACTGTAATGCCCATAGCTCTAATTCTTCAGCAATATGCTCTATGCCCTCTAAGCACTTCCAACTTTACAAGGCCGATGGCTGATGGGGGGCAAAGAAGAAAAAAACATAAAGAAAATGAAATCTCATACAAAGAGCAGTTGAAGTTGCAATGTTGCATAATTGTATTGACTGGTAGTCCTAAAAGTTCAGGGGACTGATAACATATAAAACTCCTGAATACAAGTTTTAAGTAATTGCTCAATTAAATCATTCAGTATAATTGACCTGGCTAGAGATTTTTGCATTAGATCCCAATTTCTATTGTTATCAATTACTGTCCAAACAAGTAGGTCCATCAAAACATCAATTCTTAAAGAGGAGATCGTATGTATAAAATTAATTGGAAGGTCCAGAACAACAAGCATCAATGCCTTCTAACCTAGAAGGTCAGTAGTTCAGATGTTCCAGTTCATTGCCATACTGTAAATATATTGTTCTAAATGCTTTTCTTTTAGCCATCATTGGAAAATGCAAAGTATGAATCAGAACTAAGCTTCAAAATCTCTTAACAGCATTACTCAACTAAGCATTGAAATGCATAAATGGACATAAGTTCGTTATCATTGATTCAACACCAAGTCATTCCTCTATATTATCAAAAATAATTACTTATCAGGAAAAAAAAAAATTTGTCACCCAAAGGTTATGCTTGGAAACAGAACCCTATTCTGCATTAATTGTTTTGCATACCCTCAGTGATGCTGCAGTGAAGTAGCCAAGGTCTGCAAACATAGCTTCTGTTCCTGTAGTTGACAAGAAAAGACTACATGAATTAACAAGTGTAAAGCTTAAAGAACCAGAATAGATTCCATATGCCATATTTACCAGTAGCACATAGTATTACTCCAGCAAGCGAAGTCCAACCATCTTTTCCTGTGTCCCAAAAGAACTTGTAAACATAATACGGAGAAAGAGCCTGGTATACCCTTGGATTCCACTTAATGACATTGTAGATGCCAACAACAGCAATAGACAGTAACCATAGAATCATTATGGGAGGAAACAGAAATGCCACCTTGTGGCCACCCCGGTGTTGCAAGACAAAAAGCCCAACCAATACAACACAGGCAATAACAATCACTATACCTGTTTAATTATGTAAGTGTTAGAACATTGAATGGAAGTTTGAAAAAAGGATAGTAAATTGAATAGCAATACACTAATGCAAAGACGGAAAAACACTTATGTACTCATAAAATAATATGTTTTTATATGCAATATACAGACTCCTAAATCCCAAATTGCTTTTTTATCTCTTCCCTTCATGCTTCTATTTTAAATATTGAAGCCAAAAGGATCTGGAAAGAAATTTAACTAACTCTCAGGTTTCACTTGCCAATCATTTTTCACTCAGTAATAAGAAAAATCTAATCATTAGAGACCGTGTTTCTCTGTCCTTTATGCATCCCATGCACTGTCTTCAGTATTTGGTATATAAAAGTGGGAATTCAACAAGGTTATAGTTCCTACTTTTAGTCCTCTTCAGTTCTCATCCTAACATTTCTTGTTTCAATTTCCTCAGAACTTCTGAACACAATCTTCTGGGTAATAGATGAGTTCAATACTCAAATTAATGAGCCTCTTTCCTTTTATTTTTTCTTTTTAAAATAATAATAATAATAATAATAATAATAATATTAAGCACTAACCTTCAAATTTCATTGAAAAATTATTAGCATAATAAAATTTATGTACGTGCGTGCGTGTGTGCACGCGAGTGTTATTTCTACATTTTCAGAGATTTATACTCACTATTAGGCACATTTGTCACTCGAACTTTCAGCCCTTCGATAGATGAAAGAACTGCCAAAATCAGATATCTATTAGCAGAGGTGTACAACAAAAGGTACACATGACATGCAGTGATGACCAAAACAGCCAGTGGAAGTTCAACTGAAAAATTCAAAAAGATAATAAACATAAATATGCGGTGAAAAAAAGTGCCTTTACCAGAAATTGCAGGTGTGAGGACACCAACACTAATCACCATGCAAGCACCAAATAAAGCAACAAGCAGCAAACCGGTTTTTGCTTTTTTATGTTTCTCAATAAATCTTTTGATGGGAGTGGAAGGCATATCTCTATTTGAGTAACCTGGTTTGTGATACTTAGAAAGCTCCTCGTCTGCTGCTTGATAATTAGGTAGTAAAGAGAATTTTGCATTTCGGCAAAGGAGTGCATATAATGCCATAATTCCACCTGCAAATGACTAAACAGTCATAGATACATAAAAATGAAAAACAATGAAAACAACTTGTAGCACCTTTGAAGAAGTTATAAGCTTTTACCTTCACCATTATCATCAGCACTCAACATGATAATCATATACTTCAACAATGAAAAAAGAGTTAAAGTCCAAAAAATCAACGAAAACACCCCGAATATTGTATCCTCGGTTTGATATTGACTTAAACTCCCAGAAAATGTACTCTTATACACATAAAGAGGCGAGATGCTCAAGTCAGCAAACACTAGACCAAAACTCTGGTACACCAAAAGAAGAAATTTTTTACGCCGTCCACTTCCTTCAACCTGTGTTGTGCATAACTGTTAAGTATCTAAATCCACATTCAACCAGTGCCATAAAGAATAAGATCAAAATAATAATCTGTTTCTGATATTATATTCTAGATATGAGTAATAACTTATCCCATTACAGTTTAATAGCTGATGCTTCACCAACCATGAATTCAAAAATAGTTTCTTTTAGCACAAAGTATCAAATTCTCACGGGAAAGAGAAAAAAAAAAATACCAAAATTTAGGGCAAATTGCAGTTTTCCCCATCTTAACTATTGGTAATAAGCACTTTGCACATGTTAAGATTTCTGCTAAATTTTAATGGAAAATTCTAATTTCTAGTACATAAAACAACTATACATTTAGCAGAATGACATTCTTTGTAGTACCCCATGTAGGTGAGTCAAACACCACGTACCTCCACCCCCCAACTATCAACCTATCAAAAAAGTACACACATTTTTCAAAAAATTATGACTTTTCTGTTGAGTGCTTATTACCAAAAGTTAAGGAGGAAGATTGCTTAGTTTTGAAGATTAGAACTTGGGTATAACTTGGGAACAATTGAATTCAAACACCTAGTTGCATTAACCAATAAAACGCAAACAGTGTTATCTTTTCTAAGGACAATTAAATTCAATGCGACCAGATATTTGAATTCAATCAGGCAACCTAATGTAATATACCTAAGTTTTACCCTCGGCATCTACACCATAATTAATAGGAAAAAAAATGCAATTAACCTAAATTTAATTTTCTGAATACCAACAATTACTAGATAAATACCAAAACCAATCATTGTCTCATAGTTCCCAATCAACATTTTTGATGAAATTCGTAACAGTTCTACATCTAACCCAAAATTTCACAAGGTATTTGATAAAAATGCTTCATCAATCTCCAACTCATAATTGTGCTTGAATCTATTCCAAATTTCTTAACCTCAAACACTTCAACAACAACAAAATAGCTAATGTTCCAAAAAATAAATACAAGCTAAAACTATTTTGCTCCACAACTAAATCAAAATCGATCCATTGGTTAAAAAAATTAAGCTAGCTCTGTTAAATTATATTAAAGAATGGACAAAGAAAGAAAATGGTGAAACTGAGAGAGATATTGATATATATATATATATAGATTTTGATGTGAAAGTGAAAAGGTCGAAGACATACCATAGCTGCGTTTCTCATTCTCTCTCTCTGTGTTTAAAGTCTGAAAACGAAAAGGCTAGAAAACGAGTCAGGGGTTTGGGGGTTTTGTTGATATATATATAGATTCAGTTGCTCTAGATTTCTTAGGATACTTTATTAATAAATTTCCTTAAATTCCAAAACTTTAATGATTTAATGGTTAATATATATATATATATATATATAAAAGTATATCGTTGGGTTGAATCTGTAGAAGCTACGCTAGACAGATCGGAATCTCGCGGGTTAAAAGGATGCTTCTGTTTGACTGTTTCTTTCGGTTTTAGTGACCCACGCTGCAGTCGTGGGAGCCACCAGGTCTTTTTTTTTTTTTTTCGCTGAAAGTTTTATGTCGTTACAATTATGGTCTGGATATAGTGGGGGATTTCGGCAGTGCAACGGCTCGTCGTTGAGGGGGTGGTATAATGACTTTCAAGCCTCAGATGATTTGTGAAGTTTTATCAACATCTTGGGATCACTGGTAAATGAATATTTTTTTTTTTATTGTAATATTATTTGTTGGGTTATAAATGAATCAAGTTGTTTATGAAAATCTCATGTTTAGCTTGAGAAAATCTAATTTATGTTTGTTTATTAAGCAAATGAATTAAGTTGAAACCTAAGTTTATGCTTAAATATTAAACAAGTCAAGTTTAAACATAATAAATATATTTGTAAACAAACTTGTGATATGAAAATTGATTTAAATATATGTAATTTTTGAGTAGAAACCGATTTTATATTAACCTAGGTCCCCTAATTATGTTTTCAAGTTGCTTGAACAAGTGAAATGCAAGATGCTTTAAACTAGCTCGATGTGAAATATTTGACTTCAAAAACTAAGGCCCGAAAATGTCTAAGTAAATAGAATTTTTTGAGCGATGCACTATTTAACAATGAGAATGATAAAATCCGAAGTGACAAAGTTCCTAAATGACTAAGTTATGAGTCTAAGTTAACTAAATTAAATTGAAGTGCATCACCAGCTCAAAGTAAAATTCTCAAAATAAAGTAGATTGTAGGAAATGTAAAGAATTCAAGCCTACTTGATTATTCTAACACTAAATTGATTCAAAGTAATAGTAAATCATATCAAACTTCAATAACCAACTAAATATTGCATCAAACTACTTGAATACTATATTGAATGATAACACGAGTGTATGTGGGTCCTTTTTACATTTCTTGTACCTTAGACACGTGTCTTAATGTTATTAGACAACGCTTAGTCTAGGCTTTTTCTAAGAAGGAAGTTGGGCCTAGTGCTCCGCAGAATGGGCTCCAAAGTACCATTCTACCACTGCCAGTTTGTGTGCAAACGTTGAGTCCAAGTCCAAGGGAAGACGCTACAAAGTGGGCTTATCCTCTGTTTCTGCCACAAAAGGAACTTTTCTCCAATTTCTGCCACAGGTCTGACTTTTCTGCTATGCAACAAAACTTTTTGCCGTGTAGTATGTGCATTAAAGCTGTCTGCTGTACTTTAAAGCCTTTTGCTATGCAGTAAAGCCTTCTGTAATATGAATGACTACTCTTCATTTTTACTGTAGAAATACTTTTCTACTTCCTGCACATAAACAAATCTAAAACCCAAAGAAAATACCCATCAAACTAATGTTAGTTTAAATAGGTTAGCATATTTTCAAATATATACATACATATATTCGCAAAGACACTTATATGTATTTACATATACATATATAAAATATATTTTTCCAGAACATGAGAAACAATGTGTGTATATATATATACTTATGGCAGGATAATGATTAGTTTGCGTCAAAAGTAAAACACGTAATAACAAATAAAGAAGAAAGCTTTTGCAGAAAATGTTTAGCTAGTATAATAGTTTAACATGGTAAATATAATGAAAAGGTACTACAACAAAATAACTAGTACAGCAAGTAAAGATACCACAGCAGGACAACTGATGCAGCAAACGTGATAAAAACGTGCTACAGCAGAATAACTAAATATTGCAGATATAAATTACAATGAGAGAAATCAAATATATTTACAAGTGAAATCAAGTATTGAATTTTTCCATAGAATAAGTAAACCAAGAAGGAACCCAAACCCCAACTTGAACAATCTTGTCATAGGCTTCTGCCATCAAAGTTGTGCATTTTGGAAAATAAGTCTAAATGACTACTAGATATTACTTTTAGAGACTTCAAAGAGTGGGTTTGCTAAGATGGAGGGAAAAGATGGTCTAATGATGCATGTCCCTATTTCTGCCGTGTTTTCTCTCTTCTTTTTACCACTTTCTTTCTTTCTTTCTTTCTCTCCATTCTTTTTACTCTTAGTTTCTTACTACTTTCTTACCGTGGGTTGTTCCCCCTTTTACTCTTTCCTTTTCTTGGGCCTTTCTCTCTGGGTCCTTTTTCCTTCCTCTTACCATAGGTTTTTCCCCTTTTATAGTGAATTGATTCAATGAGATTTCTCCTTTTTACCCCTAGGGCTTCACCAACTGTTTTCGGCTTGTTATGGGCATCCATTCAAGATTACCAACCAACCCATTGTTTGCCCTGACCACTGTCATTGCTCCAGTACAGTTTGCTTCACCACTATTCATTTCACGACAAAATTCTCTTTTATTTGTTCTTGTTGTATACCTCTACCTCTAGGTTCAAATGGATAAGGATTGTGCTACCTCACTACATAGCTCTATGGCATACATCAGATGGTCCTAACCATCTATTACTTCTTTTAGGTAAGATATCATCCCAGCAAGGTATATTCCCAAAAGAAGTCATTGTAGGAAACCAAATATAAACCCCATTTTTCCCCTATCACCAAACCACACCCTCTGAATCGCTTTGACCATGGGCGCACCTCCCTTGTATTGGTTGGGTACAGGTTGGTGGTGCTCCGGCCCTTCTGTGCTTGCTCTACTATCTTCTGTTTTTGTCTTCTTTCGTTCCTACGCTGTTTCTGCCGTAACAGATTAGTTCTATTTCGTTTTGTTGCGTGTTTTTTGTCTTACTTTTTAATGCGTTTCCTGCTACGCTTGTCATTTCCTTTGGTTTGGCTTTTCTATCCTTCAAGTGATTCCTGCTGCTAACACTTCTTGCTGTTCCTTGTTTCATTTCATCGTGCTTCTTCATATCACTTTTCACGCCTATCTTTTTTATACAAAAGGATTTGGGCTTTTGTGGGCTAAATAATGTTGACTGGATCAAAAAGGGTCTTGGGCCCAATTTATCTTCATCTGCCGAAGCCATTTTGCCAAAGAACTGTATTCTGCGGCAAATTTGTATTCTGCTGCAAATTGTTTTCCCTTGCATTTCTTTCTTTGAACCTCTCTTGCTCTTTGGTCTTCTTGGTGGGCCTTTGGACCTTGCTTTGCATTGGGCTTTCCTCTGTATAAGCTTTTGGGTACGGATTCAAAAAATGGGCATCAACAACGAGTACAACAGAAATGAACTTACAAGCTTCAATCTACTTGATCTCCTAAGAATCTAATACAAATGATCATAAAAGTTCTCTATTTGTAATTGGTGTCCTTTTCTTGTACGATAAATCCTCTATTTAGTATTTATACTTGAATGTTTGATAGCTATGCTTGATACTCATGCTATATGTCATTCTTTGGTCATATCCAAGTGTTTTGTTGTTAGTAAGATTCGGTAACCTCTTGTAATTGCTTTAAGGCAACCATCATCCTACTTCTAATCATCATTTTGCACATGTTTCTTGATCTAATAATCCACAGTAACCTTTCAAAATTAACCTCTTGAGGTAATTTCTCGTGATCGACTATTTTGGTATTCCTATAAACTAACCACATTTATCATTCATTTGGCATGAGCACTTTCTTAACCCACTTCTGACTAGACAATTCATATTTAAATCTAATTTCCAAATGGACCATTCCTATCTTGCCACATGTAATAATCTAATTTCCACATGGCCCATTCCTAAATCTAATTTCCCCGACCCATCAAACCTCTAGTTTGGGCTAAACTCTCGTAAATAAGTGGAGTCACGTTGGTGCCCTATGGAAGATGAGGAGTTAGTGAAAATGTTTAATCCCACATTAAAAATGAGAGAGATTATTTTATTCATTTTAATTGTGGTGATTAATGGGCTAATATATATTAATTCAGATATTGGGTTAAATACATGCACAAAGAGGAGGTGAAGGGAGGAGGTTACCATCGATGAGATGAGTGAGGAAGAATTTCGTCTCCATCGAGAAAAAATAGATAAGTACATAGTTGTCAGTATTGTATGATACGCGATACGTATCGTACGATACATATCGTATCATGTACAAAAAGTTTCGTATCGTAAGTACTCATAAATCGTCCGATATATAAGTGCGTATTGTATGAATCATATCGTATCGGTGAATCGTACGAATCGTACGATACATAGACATATTGGTTTAAAATGGGTTTTTTTTATTAAAATTTGTAATTTTATTTGATTTAAATAAGTTATTAAATTTTGTTAACACAAAATTATTGGGAAACTTAATTGAGTCTAATGAAATAGCAAGTCCATGAGTTTTTTTTCCATCCTTCTCTTTCTCCTACAAAATTTAGACTATACTCATAACACTTATTTTCATATGTGCAAATTTATTTTCTATGCTATTAATAATGTATTAAATGAAAATATAATTATTTTTTATTTTGTTATTATTATTTTGATTCTAAAAAGCTAGAATGCCAAGAAAAATTATAAAGAAAAAATTATTAGAATAAAAAAACCAAAAAAAAATGTTGACAATAATAAAGAAAATGTCTATGAAAAAATAATTTTGCAAGATGTTGAACATGATGATAACATTGACTTAGATGGAGTTGATTAGCCAAGATGATGAAAAGATATTATTATTATTTTGGTTCATATATCATGTATTACTTCTGAGTTTAATCAATTCAAATGTGTATGTTATAAACATAAGTTAATTTAATTTATTTAGTTAGATTTGTTAAATTTTATTACATGAATAATAATTAAATTGGTCATTAGTTGAATATATTTTGAATTTATAATAAACATACCTTTTATATATGTATATCTATAATTATTTTATAATTTTATTAGATGTTTTTGTATATTACGATACACGATTCAAAACGATACATGATACAAAAAAACCAAAAATCGATTCACGACACGATTCACGATTTGATGACTATGGATAAGTATACAAAAGATGAATACAATTGTCGCTCTTATCTTTTGAATTTTCTTGCCGATCATTTTTATGATTATTATGATATAACTTATAATTCTGCCAAAAAAATTTGGAAAGTTTTACAAAGCAAGTACGATACTGAGGAAGCTGGTGCAAAGAAGTATATTGCTAGTAGATTTTTTTGTTAGCAAATGGTGGATGGAAAATTGTTGGTAGATCAAGCGTAAGACTTCCAGATGATTGTGACAGAATTGAGATCCGAAGGTATAAAGATTGGAGATAATCTGGTAGTAGCTAGCATAGTTGATAAACTACCACAATCTTGGAGGGATTTTCAAAAGACTTTGTGGCACAAGCAAAAGGAGACATCCTTGGAGACTTTGATCACACACATTCGTGTGGAGGAGGAGGCTAGAGGACAAGATGCACTCATGACACAAGAGAGCAATGGTAATTCGACCACAAAAGAAAATCTTATTTCAACCAATAATAATATGCCCAAAAAATTATTTTCCTAGAAATGGCCATTCCTATATAAATCTAATTTCCTTAACCTATCAATCCTCTAGTTTGGGCTAAACTCTCATAAATGGGTGAAGTCACATTGGTGCCCCTAAAATGACTGTTCAACTTATTAGACTTTCCCTATAAATTAAGGGTTATACATGAAGTTGTCCCTTAATTTATTAACTAAGAAAATAAAAGAAAATCATAATTGTAATAAACATCTTTGTTGAATAAAAAGAACATTTTTTTAAGTATCTAAAATATACATTATTTGATCCTAGATACATAATAAGAGAAAAGTACATGATTTTTGTTCCTAATTACATCTTACAAAGATAAAATTATGACCTTGGAAGCACAATGAGATAATATCTTCCAATTTTTCTCTATTTCGACATTACCAGCATTCCTGTGAAATTTATTGACTAATTTATATATTTATAAATTATGTAACTATTACTAACATATGTTTTTTAAAAATAAAAATAGTTTTTCAATATGTATTTTTAAAACATAATTATGTATTAATACATAATTACTCTTAAAAATATAGCATATTTTCTTTAATATATTTTTAAAACTTTTTTTTTTTTAGGTTCACCATTTTCATTCTTTTTTGCTTTTGTTTTTAGAATTTTTTTTTTTTTTTTTTAAACACAGCCCTCATATTGCTTATCTTTTTTAGAACCTAGAAGCCAGAACTGTAATATGCGATTGAGGATTGCATTTTCAACCTTACAAAATGGTCGTCAACTCGTCATTAAGGTGAGAGTTTGTAAGTAGCAACCTCGTGAAAAACATTATGATTTATGAAGAGTTGTGTGGTGGGCCTTTTTGATGTACTGGGCTGGGTTGCCTCCTGTGGTACTAGGCCCAAGTATTTGAGTAAGGGCAACTCAATTTGGTCCGACTTGTGCACAAACTATGCCTCGTTTCCCAAGAGCATGCTTACGGCAGGTAGAACTATTTTAGATGAGTCATGGCAGGCAAATATGATAATAATAAGACAAAAGAAAGTACTTTAACTCCTCAATTAAAGTGAATAGATAATCCCAAATTAAGAAAAATAATCACAGTTTAACAACAATTACTTTTATAAAGAAAGCAAGAGGAATAAATGAGTAGTATATGGGTTAATCAAACAAAAGAAAGAACATCAGATCAAGTTTGATCCGCAGGATCAAAACTAGAGAGAGAAGAACGTTTCTTCTCAAAGCAACTAATCTCCCGGGAAAATCTTGTCGTGGAAGTTAATCACGTTGAGGGAAACAGACCTGAATGGTTGGTGCTTAAATAAACTTCTTACTTCTGGCAGAGAGCAGGATTTTGAGAGGGAGAGAGGGAGTCAACCTATTGGTGCATGCCTGCCGATCTAACTCTCTATTTATTTCTTTCTTTAATTTTTCTCTTATCTTTTCTTTCTTTCCTCCACACCCGTTTTTGTATTTCCTGGTTTTCCCTCGAGGTTCTTGTTACTGTGATTGTGGTGTCCCCTTTTGCGCATGGTAAGGGCCTTCCTTTATAATGCCTGTCATGACTAGATTTTACTGTTTTAGCCCTTAACCACCTTTGTTTGGTCTGGGTGTACTTGTCGACCACCACTAGTCTGTTTGTGTGCCACTCCCTATCTCCAGACAAGGAAAACTATTTTGTTTGTTAGTCTGCCGTGGCACCCTTTCCTGCCACGATGTGGGTGCTCTCTCTCTCTCTCTCTCTCTCTCTCTCCCTCATGGCATGCACCTAGTGGTTCTAACTCAGCCTTACTTCTTTTGGGTGATATGTCATCCCAGCAGGACGTATCCCCCAAAAGAGCTTGAGCAAGAACCCCAGCATAGGTTTTCCCCTCTCCCTACTGCCAAACCATGCCCTTTTACCTCTGACCCATGACTTCACCATGTCTCGTATTGGCTGGGTACAGGTTGGTGATGTTTGAGCTTTACGCATGCCTCCCTTTCATGTATGTTTGAAATCTGTCCGCTGCTCATGCGTTCGCCACAGTCTGGAGACTTGTCTGCACAGTCTGCCGTCTATCCTTGACCTTTTATGTGGGTTGCTTTATGATTTCCCACTTCTTTCAGGAGCTGGGCTTTGTTTGATATTTGGGCTTTACCTTCTTTTAGTCTATTTCTTGACTGTTATCATTTTCTGTCATATCACTCTGTCATTTCTACTGTGACATTTATTTGACCTAATCCTGCTGGACCTCTTTAAGCCTGTCGTTTATTCTTTCCCCAATGGCTCAGTATGATCATTAGTTTTTTATCACATTACTTGCAGGCTCTTGTGTCCCATTTGTTTTCTCTTGGGCATCCTTGGACCATTTGCTTTTCTTGGCCCTTTTCCTAACTCTGTATTCCCATGGGTTTTTACTAACTTCATTGGGCTTCTCCGGCCCAATTACGTTGTTCTCATCCTTGGAGTTCATAGGCTTGCCATTAACCCCGTACTTTTTTTATTTGCATTACTTCGGGTCTGCCGTGACCTATTTTCACTATTCTACATTATATACTGCCCATGAGTTTGTTATTTCTCTCTCCGGACTCCTTTGAGCCCGTTTGCTTCCTTAAGGCCCATTTGTTTATTTTATGGACCTATAACCCATTATTCTTGCCGCTTGGGTTTAATGGTTTTTTCTATCTATTTACCAACTCCTTTTTTTCCCTTGTTGTTGGGCTCCTTTGACCATTAACAAGTTGCAACTTGCAAGTTGTCCTATAATATATTGTCTTCATTTTTTTTTTTCTTTTGAGAGAGTTATTTTAAAAAAATAAATAAATATTGTCTTCATCTTGAAAGTATATAGAGAATAATATCATATACCTTATCTTTTTCAGAACCTAAAATTATAATAAGTTCGTTTATGATGAAGAGTTGCAAGTTGTCCTAATCAACATGAAAGTTTGTCCAATATTTTTGTGGAAATTTCTTTTTGCAAAATTGTTTTGAGCCTTTGAGAGGGTTTGTTTATATTAATTAAGACGAAATTTCTCGAATATTTTTGTACAAATTTTTTTTTCCAAATGAATGTGCTGATCCTAGTAATTCGTTTTGTATTTTATGCTTATGCATCTTGAAAACTGACCACTTGACCAAGGGCGTAATGGATACATGCAACCCCACGTGTGCTGGCCCACATCATCTCTCTAAAATTTCAAGCTTACCATTATGTTTCAGTTTAATTTTTCCTTCAGTAAAAAAATATATTTCAGTTTAATTTTACATTTCTAAATATTTTCAATTCCAATATCAACTTCTTTAGTGGTTTACTTTGTAAAAAAAAAAGCATTTATAGAGAAGGATTTTTTTTTTTTTTTTTTTAAAAAGAAGAAGATTTTTTCACGCCCCTAAAATTACCTATCTTTGGTTTGTATTATATTTGTCTGCGATGAGAGAGGATCCGAGCTAGCCAAATTAATGGCCACAGATCCCCTTATAGTCACAACATCAACAATGCTGTCTCAAAACAGTTTTGCATCCAAGACCACTGGATTCAAATCTTCTAGAGTTTTTAGGGTACTCTATCAAGTAGATTTCCTTAAATCTTAATCATTCTTTAATGATTTAATGGTCAAGATTCTGCCATGTCAGCATTCTACTAACAATAATCTTAATTGTTTTGTTTGCAACATTATTTTATTATTTTAAGAATATTGTTAGTGGAATGCTGACATGTTAGAATCTTGACCATTAAATCATTAAAGAGTGGTTAGGATTTAAAAAAATCTACTAGTAGAGTATCCTAAAAAATTTAGAGAATCTGAATCCAAGACCACCACCTTTTGAAGCTTTAATTGGTCATGTCACAAAGAATTATACTTGGTTATAGTGCGTCCTCAAAATCAAGGGAAATATCGGAATACTTCTAATTAATGCTTTATAATGCTTATAGTGGGACTATAATCTTTACCGTGGTGCTGTATTTTGTAATACTTTTTACTATACATCAATAAAATTTCTATCATTCTCACCTACAAAATATTTGGTTTTTTCCTTTCATTTTATTTCATTTCTCTCATGGATTTTCTTTAAGAATTTTCCCCCCATTTATATCCTAACTTAAATACTATTACTTATTTATTTTATAGTAATGTTATAGCCACAAAATATTTTACAATATTTTTACAAAATATTGATGTGACCAACATCTTATTGGTTTTTATCTAGACCCATCATTAATATTATTTTTTTATTTACCAATAATCATTCACTATATTAGCAGTTTATAAAATATTTTGTAAAATAGTTTGTGTCTCTAGTATTATTCTTTTTTTCCTATTTTATCAATATTTTTTAAAGGTCAAACATTTATACAAGGAAAGCAAAGGCTGGAAGAAAAGAAAAGAGTTTTAATAATAAAAAAGACAGCGGGAGTGAAAAAGAAAAAGAAAAAGAAAAAGAAAAAGAGAACAATATTATTTCTTTTCACAAGTGATAAAAATGAGGGGGGGGGGGGGGAAGAACACAAAGTCTTAATATAATAATTTAATAAATATTTTATCATAAACAATAAAATATAAGATGATTATATAATAAATTCCCATTTTTAATATTATTTTCAATTTTATATTAGATCTCATGCTTTCTTCCATGTGTGTGTTTTGCTTCAGAATATATATTAAAAAAAAAATGTAAAATACTATTTTGGTCCTTAAACTTTAACAAAAGTTTGTTTTTCATTCCTAAACTTTAAAAAGTTTTTGTTTTTTTTTCATCTCTAAATTTTGTAAAGAGTTTTTTCAATAGTTTAGAAACAAAAATAGAGATGAAAAAGAAAATTTTTTTTAATAGTTTAGGGATGAAAAAAAAAGAAAAGGATTTTAGTAAAGTTTAAGGATATAAATAAAACATTTTCAATAGTTTAGGGATGAAAGATGAACTTTTCAATAGTTTAGGGGCGAAAAATGAACTTCTTAAAGTTTAAGGATAAAAAATAAACTTTTAGTAAAGTTTAGGGACCAAAATAGTATTTTACCCAAAAACAATTAATGCATATATCATGATATAGTTTTAAAATGTTATAATTTTATAATTTTTATGAGTCTTTATTAACTATATATAAGAATTCACGTATGTATAAATTGAAAGAAAAAAATTGAATATCTGTATTCACCTTATATGTATAAAATTGTTTCATTTCACCCTCTCTCTCTCTCTCTCTCTCTCTCTCTCTCTCTCTCTCTCTCTCTCTCTCTCTCTCTCTCTCTCTCTATATATATATTAATAGGTAGTTTAGAAAAAAGTTTAATTAGAATTTGAAATTAGAATCTAATTTTGCGCCATGTATCTAAATTTATGTGGGGACTACACCATAATTATTTAATTAAGTTTGTGTCTTATGTCCACTTTAATTTTTGTGCCAAATGAGTTAATGAGTGAAAAATACTAAGAATCTAAAATTAATGAACTATAAAATTTAAATAAAAGAAAAAAATCAATCACATATACTCAATAAAAATTACCACACAACAAAGTTCACCACACATTCTATCTTATTAAAAATTAGAAAAAAAATATTATCATAAGTATTATTAAATTTAGGTGAGAATTTTAATATGGGACTAATTACATTTACTTTGTTAAAAAAATAATTTGACTAATTATTTATATTTTTATGATAAAAAGTGTGTTTAATTTTAAATGTATCTATATGTATGGATGTGTTACATGCTATTTTTTAAAAAATTGATTAATTATTTATATTTTATAATAAAAATTGTGTTTAATTTTAAATACATTCATGCATTTATGCAGCTAACTCTCTGATTGCATTAATGAGGAAGTGATACCTGAACAGTAGTTTTCAGCTTTACAGCTACTACCCAAAGACTTCAAGAAGGTGCTAATGAGACAAGAATTAACACCAACAATCTGATCTGCACGTGGATGGTAGAGATGAAAGGAGAAGATAGTATAAAATAGAAGAGATGCCTTGAGAGAAAGGGATCAGAAATTAAGGGAAGAACACTATAGCAATCAAGAGTTAAACTTGTAATCAAATTTGAGAGAAATATATAACAACCGATCTCCTCGAATTGTGCCGATGACGATTTTCTTTAGATTAAACCAGTCTATCTTCATTTTCTTGTTATCTGGATCCACTTTACTTGTTGTATGACTCATTAATGCCCAGTTTTCCAACCCACTCTCTACAAATTCATTGTATTGGTCTCTTTGGGTTTAAGTTCATTCATCCTTTGGATTTGGGAGCCAAATTGTGACCTTACACCATTCATATGAAAGAATAAACCAATTGATTGTTTAGTTCATTTCCTCTCTCTCTTAATATTTCTCTATGGAGGAATTACCTAGAATTAAGTCAAATTCCCTACAATTCTCATACATTTCCCTACAATTTCTATCCATCTCCATTAGGAACCTTGGGTTCCTAACAATTGCCAAATTGCCTTGGGGCCCTTTCAAAAATGTATAATGTATGATACATATGTAATAACATTTTAATATATATAGTTGCATTTCTCATGAAAACAATTTTCCAAAAAGATTTAAAAGTCAAGCAAAAGAATAATTGAAACCATAATTTCAACTTCTTGGCACTTACAATCATTTTAGAATGTGAATTTGAGTTTGACAAGAATGTGGTATAAAAATCTTGATTTTCACCCTTCAATAATACTATTCCACATTAGATTTTCACAAACTCATGAATAGGGTTTACCGCACACAGTAAATCCTTTGTATTTCAAAAAATCAAACAAATCATTCCATTATAATCAATTACTTTCCTTAATTATATTTTTTTGTTAGACGGTGTCTTTGATGGCTGGATGCATCTTTTTCCAGATTATGGTAGTGCCTCCAATAGCCTAGAGGTGTAGCGTCTTTAGCAGTGGCGACGCCATGTGAAGCTCAGGGTGTTCCTAGGAACACCCTAACCTGAAAAAAAAAAAAAAATTATATATAATAATTAAAAAAATTTACATCATCGTCGTCAGAGATCGCCTTGTCGTCGTTGCTCGTCGTCACCCTCATTGGAGATCGCGCGACTTCAAGCCTCCTTACTTGGCTGCTCTTGCTCTGGTGCTTGATGTCCTCCCTCAGGTATTTCTCTCTCTTTTTCTCTCTAACTCTCTCTCTCTCTTTCTCTCTCTCTCTTTATCTGAATCCACAAATGAAATGGAATTAATGAATGAGTGATGAGTCTCTCTCTCTTTATTCTTTTAAGAGTAAAACTCTCTCTCTTTTGAACTGGCTGAATGCTTTTTAATGTTTTGCCTTTTGCCCTTTTTTTTTTTTTTTTTTTTTTTTTTTTTTGTCTTTTTGAATTTGGCTTTGTCTTATCCTTTGGTGTTGGTGTGCGTTGGTGTTGGTGTTGTGTTGGTGAGGTATTAATTGTCTTTTAGTGGAATGTGTATTGTGATTTGTGACTATGAAATTTTTTGATTGGTAGCTGGCTCTTATGATTAGGGGCATCACTACATTAGGTATGAGGCATTGAGGCTTGTGCTTGTCTATGACTCTATTAAGTGAGGTGGAGTTAGATGGGCACATGGGTCGGGCAGCACAATATAATTAATGACAAACAAATTAAAGCAATATAGTTTATTAATAGGCTAAACAATAATAATTAAAGCAGTATAATTAACTAATACATTATAAAAGATAAACAAATTAAATTATGTTAGGCTAAACAATAATTAATAATTTTATAATTAATGAAATAACAATATTAAAAATTATAATTTATAAAAGACAAACAAATTAATGAAACAACTAAACAATAATAATTAATAATTTTATTAATATTTCAAATGAACTTATAGTTTATTGTACAGATATCTTTGTTCATTTCATTTTTTTTCCTTTTGAGGTTTTTAGGTGTACAGAATCCAAATTTGTTTTGGTTTTAAGAACATTTTTTTTTTTCAAAATCTTGAATTTCGGCCAATATTTACCGAAACATCCTGAAACACCCGAAATAGACCGAAATGACCTAAATTTTTTTTAAAGTGGAATAGGAACACCTTGGACAAAATTCCTAGAGTCGCCACTGGTTTTTAGCTAGTTGTAGCTCGATAATAAGGATGATGGGTTTGATTTTTTTGAAAAGTGTTGATGATTATTTATTATGTGTGGTAGACTCTATTCATTAGTTTGTGAAAATTTAATGTGACACACACACACACATACACACACACATATAATTGGGTTCAAGTTGCACCTGGTGTAACTCTAAGTAATGTTACACCACCTAATAACTTGTTATTAAATTAATATTTTGAAAATCGAGCCGTTGAATTACATGTTCTATATGTTCTTAACATGCATGCCAATTTTCATATCAATCGGATGCTATTTACCGTTTGATCCATAAACTCATCTTTTATGCATTATTTTAAACTACAAAAATTTGAATTTTAACAGTTGATTGATAACATGGATATTAATTTTTAATCACTTTGAAATTTTGCAAGTATAAAGGATATACAAAGATAATGTAATCTAGCGGTAGATTTGTCAATATTCACATCCAATTAAAAAAAATTGAGTGGTGTAACATTGCTTAGAGTTACACTAGGTGTAACTTAAACCCAACCCATATATGTGTATATATATATATATATATGTTATTATTGTGTGTAAACCAAGGGTTTTACATCATATCACAATTGAATTTGAACTCTTAAGTGTGTATCATTGGCAAAATTTGCTTAATAGTACTTGTAGGGACTGAGTTTGAGTGTCACTACCGTTGGGTGAATGGACTCAAGCCCAATTAGCCCAATACAATGAATTTGTAGAGAATGGGTTTAAGGACTAGGCCTTAGCGCGCGGACAACGCCCAATATGATATTCGCCACCATCGAATGTAGACGAACTGAGATTATCTTAGAAGGTCTGTCCTTGGCTCAATCCGAGGAGCTCGGTAGTAGTATTTTTCCCATGAGAATGGTTACCCCCCTTCCTTTTAATCTGTTTCTTCCCATTATATAGTCCTCCTCCAACGATCCATTTCTTCCACTTGTTGATCATCCGTGTCTCCCTCTGACAACCCGTCCTATCAGCCACTTTACCGAACCTCCTGTGAGTTGTAGTGACCAAGGCAGCACTGTTCAGGGGTCATTTCTCCATTAATGCTGCCAGAACATTAGTTGTGCTTATTTAATGTGGAGGTGATAGTTCTTCCTTAAATTACTCCTCCACCATGCTTCCATGGATGACCCCTTCTACTTGTCTTTTTCCTGGGGTGCTCATGGAGGCTGCCTTTGGTGGCGTGCTGCCTTTCCTCTTTGTGGTCTTAGATGTCCGAGAACAGGATCGTCCTCGGCGATATCCCTAGGCCACTTGGGCTTTCTACGCTTATTCTCGGGTGATTCTTCATCCTCGGCGTGGGCTTTGGGCTTAATATGAAGTGGGCCGAGATCGTCGGATTCTCAGGCCCCACAATAGCCCCTCAAAATCCTGTTGTCCGGTTCCTCGGACGGGGAGGAGGAATTTGATGTCTTCGGGCCCATACTGTGGCTTGTCTAGTCTGGTCCTAAGTCAGTGCTTAGAGTCTTTTCACCTGTCTAATGCACGTTTCTTGCGCTTCGATGTGCGGTACGCACCCATATTAAATTTTGGCGGCTCCACACACCCCACGTTCAACGGTGTGATGGTAATCCAACGGTGAGGGTCTTTCGCCATTATGGGTGGGAAGCCTTGCATAATTGTCTTTGGTGAGGGGGTAAATACCCATTTGAACCGATTTTCCTTTTCACTTTTGCATTCAAAAGTTCTTATGCACACACCCTGAATCCGGTCAAGTCTCCAACCCAACTTGCGTCTCTTCACAGCCTAAAAAGCTTGTCCTGAGCGTCTTTCCTCATTTTTGTAAGTTTTCTTCTTACCCTATCTTGTGCTTTTCCTTTTTTGATTTTCTTTTCCCTTTACTCCCCTCATACTTTCACTCTTCCCTGAGTCTCTTAGCCGTTCTTTAGGATAGGTAGGTTTAAGAAGTTGGTTGAGTCTGAAGAGGCGATGGAGGAATTCATTACCACTCATAGGATACCTAGTAACGTGGGTCTAAGGTACTGCGAAGAGGGGGATTGGTATATCAAGAGGGAGGTTTGTGAGGTAATGATTCCCATAATCGCCTTCCTTGAAAGTGGTATGAGGATCCTTATGGGGCTAGTGATGAGAGGCTACCATAGGCACTTTCGATTAGCCCCTACCCAATGCGCCACTAACGTATTCAGGATCCTAGGTTGCATGGATGCCTTGAACGAGAAGATGGGGTTGAGGTTAACCCATCACGACGTGAATTGGTGCTATAACCTCCAGCATCTAACGGGTAAGTTCTACTACATGAAGACGAGGGATGATAGAGTTAGACTCATCCAGTGTCTCCCCAAGTCTAGTAAGGGGTTGAATAAGGATTTTCTTATCGTGTCAAGGGAGTGGCACGACGGCCTTCACTGCCCGACAGTAAAGGGGGAGCCAGGTACGGTACTTGGAATAGGGAATGGTTGATCTGCTATGTTTCCATAGTTAGCATCGTTTGGTTGCAAATAAGAACATGCTTTTTCTTTGCCAGATCCACACGCCTTTGAACGACACTTCCATTTGGTCAACAAGGAAGACTTGGAAATTGTACTTAGGGTAGAGGTCTTTATGAACGAGGCTGACAACCAGGTTAGAGTCGCTCATAAGATTCTCGGATACAAACCAATCTAGAAGTCTTTCTCGGCTCCTAGATACGTGATCAAAGCTAAGGACCCTAGGCTATGCCAAATCACTGTAGTGGAGCACGGGTTTGCGTTTTCAGAAGGATCTTCCATCCCAGAGGGTGTCCCGTTGGCAAGCTCTTCCTCGTCCCACCAAGTTATGGAGGCCGAGGGAGGAAGTGTGGAAAGAGAGGGAGAAGTAACTGATCTGGGTCCATCCGAGGACGAATTTGGTGCATTCGACCAAGTCCATCTATCCGAGGATCCTTCTGGTGACTTGGGTGACCCCCATTTATCTGAAACCAACCTTCTATCATCAGGGGATGGTACTCAGGCTGAGATAGGTTTCAAGAGACAACCTCAAACTAGCCTGTTCGACTTGATTGAGGGCTAGCCGAGGAAGGACATGCCTGGAAAGTTACAATCCAAGCTTCCTCCTCCTCTACCCAAGCTTCCTCCTCCCTCACCTAAGTCTTTGCTTGCGCAAACTAGGTCGTCTTCCACTCTGCTGACCTTGGACCCTCGACTTGAGTCCACTGATCCGAAGAGGAAGAGACCCTCCAAGGGTAAAAACCCAGTGGATGGGGGGAGATCTCGTTCCTCCCAAAAAGAAGATGAAGCCTGCCGACCTTTCAAGCAGTTGAGGATCGGCGGTCAGGGTAAGGGAAATGAGGTCACCTAACAGTCTGAGCCCCAGGCTTGGTTGCCTACCGCCATGCTTCATGGGAAGCTTTTGATGGATGATGCCACCCTCAAGGACTTCC